>NW_026695373.1:174543-232597 GCF_029851405.1 Lichtheimia ornata
GTGGGTGGGTGGGATGTGTCAGTTAGCGGAAACTCAAGTCATAAGCAGTGGGATGCATAGATGGAATAATAGCCCATTATCTCAAATGAAGCATGTGCGTTTTATATATTATACATGTGATGCAAAGCTGGGGCGGTTGTTGGGTGCGGAACGAGCATTCTCCTTTTGCCATGTTTTTCATGGGCCTTGGTTCACTTGGTTGTTTCCCCTCCTCCTCCTCTTCTTGTTTTTTCCCTTTTGTTTCTCTCTCTCTCTCTCTCTCTCTCTCTCTCTCTCTCTCTCTTATGCGAAAATAGTCTTCTTCTTTTCTTTCTCACACACACACACTCACTCAACATTCACTCTTTTCTTTCTCATTCCGAATGTCAACTCTGGGTTTAGCCGTTGCTTATGTATTGGGCGGCCTTACGTTTTTCCCAGCTATTCTTCTCCTGGCCTACATTAGCCACACTCTTCATGGTCTCTTCAACAATGCACAATCGCCAAACGAGTTATTAGCAGCTTTGGGTGACGACACGAACACGATTGGCAAGACAACGTCGTCGTCGTCTTTATCGTCGTACAAAGTCGGATGGTTACGAGTATCTCGAGACGAACAACGACTTCCTCCGCCAGATGCCTCGATCAGTGACATGGTGCGATCCTATATCATTGCCAACAACAAGGAAGCTCAAGAGAACAAAAAGAGCAGCATCTATTTTGCAGTGTTAAAGCATCATACGTTGTACTTGTATGACTCTGAACGGCAATTGGATTGTCAGGGCGTGATTCAAGTGGATCAACACAAGGTGACCATGCATCCACCTGGTTTGAAAGACCCGGAACTCTTTACCCGACCACACCTGATCAAGTTGACTCACATGCAACACAATGACCAGCACTATTATATCAACTGCAATAGGTGCATTGACAAAGAAGATTGGTTCCTTGCCCTTCGTCATGCAGCATACAACAACACCATCACCACCCACGACGTTGATCAACAAATAGCACTACGCCATCTCATCAATACCATTCACAGCAATGAACATCATTTTCAAACTCAATGGTTCAATGCAATGCTCGGCCGTATATTTTGTGGTGTCTACAAGACTGATAATATACGCGCCTTTTTGTACAACAAACTCATCTCCAAACTCGACAAGATCAATGCACGTCGCCCACCGTTCCTCGGAGAAATCACGGTTCGATCGGTTCATCCGGGTCACGCACAACCTTACATTACTCAACCACGTTTATTGAGCCTCACTCCATCCGGTGAATTGACAGCTGAAGCATACATGCAATATGAAGGTGGCATTCGTTTCGAAATTGAGACGGTGCTGCAATGGAGGTATTCAGATCATTTACCACCCTTGAAAATCGACTTGGTGCTGGCCATCACTTTACGCTCATTACAAGGTCGCTTTTTATTCAAGATTAAAGAACCTCCCACGAATCGCTTCTGGTATGGCTTTTATGAGTTGCCCAAGATGGAATGGGGTGTGGAACCTCTTGTATGGGAACGTCGTGTGGGATACTCGGTGGTTGTCAAGGCGATCCAAAACAAGATTGATGAATTGGTGATGGAGAACATTGTCCTTCCCAACATGGATGATATCACTTTTTTTCCTACCGAGAATGCAGATGGTGGTATCTTTTTGCCCACGACAAAGCCTGCAACAACGACATCATCATCATCAACAACAACATCATCAACATCCACTACAACCACCGCATTGGAAGAAAAGGAGGATAATAGCAACGGCAACAAACCCAAACTACGACGAGCTGCCACCACCAAGGAAACAGTTACCATCACGCCACCATCACCTCGTTCCCCCAAACAAAGACCGGTCATGTCAGGATCTGTTTCAGAAGGCACACGACAACAACAAAGAACGGGATCACTGATCGGCAACATTTTGAAACACAAGACATCTTTTGAAGCACTCTCTACTTCCCCATTGGCGACATCTTCTTCCACAATGGCTCTGTTATCATCATCTTCTTCCACCACGTCTTCCATTGCATCATCGACAAGCTCCTCCTCTCATCACCATCATCCACCCACAGCCATTCACAGCGAGAGTGATCTAAGTGAGAGCATCCGTTTAAGGAAATCAGCATCTTTGGCACGTCTCAAATCCAAATCCATGGCATCTACAGCAGTTTCACAAATCAACGTGTCTCCCACCATGCATCATGATTTCATTGATTCGAAAAAGATCACCGCCACCTCCAATAGTAGTAGTAGTAGCAGTGAAGCTGCCACTGCTGCAATGATCAAATCATCCCAATCGGTTGTTTCTATTGCGTCCTAGTAGTTTTAGACATACCACCCTTATATCCATCCCCATCATTTCTCATCCATTGTTGTATTCCCAAAATGCATTCCCCTTTTATATAAACACAATCACACAAGCATCATAAAAGAGACTTTCCATGATCAGCAAAAGATTATGATAGGATATTATATTAGGGTGTATTACTACTACTTGTGTATATATAAAAAGTGCGATATGCAATTGCATGAAGAATGAGGATATAGATGCTTAATTAAATACGGGCCCATTTCCAACCACCTTGAGCTACGCGTAGCCATCCTGCAAATAAAGAACCCACAATGACAGTAACACCAGCCCAAATGGCTCCATTCATATAATTGGGAGGTGTGCTCTTGTTGATCAACGCTGATGCAATGGGAGTGCCAAACAAGTAGCCAACGAGATTGGTTGCGTATAAAAGACCCACTGCCGGTGAAATGTTCTCCATGCCAACCACTTGAGGTTGCACAGCAGGGAATAAAGCAATGTATCCACCACCTGCAGCATCAGCAGCAGCATCCAAGAATGAGTTGACGTTTCAAACCTTAATAATCCATATAGAACACACATACCTGCAAAGCCATAGAGTACCGCAAACACCCAAATGGTAGCTTCATTGGTAGCATTGGTCCAAATAGCCAAACAGAATAAGCCTGCTAAAAACGTGCAGATGAAAAGACTATTGAATCGTCCAAGCTTGTCACCCATGAAACCGGTAAAGATACGAGCTGCTGCATTGACGGCTGACATGATAGCTGATAGGTTGGTGCCTACCCATGGATCCAAATGTAACGCTTTCGCATGTGCTACATATAACAACAATGCTTAGTCACCCGTATATGGGTAATGGTATTCGCCTTACATGGTAGTAAAAAGAAAGGTGTCTATGTATCAAAAGCAGTTGCTATGAGTGACCATGTGAAGATTGTGTGAAATCCACTCACTCACCATGTAGCCAAAGGTAGTAACCAATCCAAACACGAACAAAATGACAAAGCGTGGGTTCTTGAAAAGGTACCAGCTGACAATACCCGCTTTGCCCCCGGTTTGCTGTGCTGTGCCCAAAGGTCTCACCAAGATGGATGCAACACCAATTAGCACGAAATTGATGATACCGACAACGCTACATCAAATTACTAGATGAATGAAAATGAAAGGATTGGCATACCAACAATCAACTTACCGTAATGCCCATCGATAATCAATATTGGCAATGATGGCTTGGCAGATATTAGAAATCACCAAACCACCAATACCTGATCCTGACATGGCTAAGCCGACAGCCAATCCTCTTCGTTTTGAAAACCATTGTTGAGGGGCACCGATACAGGGGAACCAAACAAAAGAGGCACCCAAGCCGTATAGCAGGCCCTGCGTTAAGAACACGTGCCATACCTGTTTCATCCTTTATGAGCTGCTGATGCTTGATCTCATCCATGTTCTAGGTACAGTACCTCTTTTGCAAAGCTGGCTAAAATGAGTGCAGCTGTACATAACACCATGCCTGTCCAAAGCATATAGCGGTATCCCATCAATCGGATCACAGTTTGATTGATCGGACCGAGAATGAAGAATAACGCAACGCACAATGATCCGACCCATGATAGCTTGTCCATTTGATTTAGGTATACGTTTTCCTTGTAGTAATTTAAAAAGACGCCCCAGCTAGTAATCATATCCAATGAGCTCCTCTTGTTTTAGGATGATGTGTATGTGCGTGTTATCGCTTACCTGTAATTATAACCAAAGCTGCAAAGAAAAAAAGTTGCAAACATCAGTCTCAAACTTCCCCTTTTTTTCTGGAATCGCTTCTTACATGGAGAATAAGCCCTATTGGATCATGTGAGTGGCCTTTCATTGTTTACAAGTAGATCGCACAGCAGCACGTACCAAAAATGAACCAAGGACAGGGAACCACCCCCTGCCACCATCAGGAGGGACCAATGACTCGATTTCTGTTTCGGGCTTGTTTTGAGGTCGCGTGGATTCTACAGACACTGTATATGATTTTTCGCTCTCTGGCATGATAAAAAGTACACACAAAGGAAAAGAAAAAAAAGAGCACACAGACACAAGTTTTTGTTGTTGGATCCCTTTTGTTACTCAGCATAGGCTGGAGATGAAATATCAAATGTCCTGTGTCAGATCCCCATCTTGAAGGATCTTCATTGCATCGATAGCGCATTACACTCCGTTCATAACCCTGGTATTGTCATTGTTAACGATACCACAATCAATGTTGCTTTTTCATCCAATCATTCGATCAACCTTATGCTTTAAACGGTTTTTGAGGATCATTTGGTGCAGGATCCTTGGTGCCAAACCATGATCATTTATGCAGTAGTAGTAGATGTACGATAATGATTGCATCACTATTAGCAAGCATCATGCTCAATTGAACGAAACAAAGCGTGACACATTTATTGCGAAAAGCGAGCCATGTATATGCCTATGCTCGTTTCTGGATCATTGTGGGTGACTCTCTCATGAACTACGTTGCATGCTCAAGACAATCATTTATGCTAACTCTTTGTTCTCCTGTAGATGAGTGTTGAGTCATTGTGGATACACACAAAGGGCTATGTATGTCTCGTCAATGTTATACAATATGCCGCATTTGTATTGAGAAAGAGAGATGACAACACCTGTATCCATGGTTTATGCATATAGAGGTTGGCCGGGTCTATTGCGTCACAACGCTGAGCTATGTGAGAATGACGCCAAAGGAAAGAAACTTTGGACTAAAGTGCGCCACGTGCGTCTATGTTGTAACGCATAACTTTAATGGGTAACGTTGCATCTTATATAGCAGTGTGAGAACACGCCACGATGGAAAGAGAAACAACAAGAGGTTGCCATGGCTACTTGCGACTCTTAAAACAAGATGCCCTAATTCGGGCGTATCTGAATGCGGCGTTTTAAACGGTGGAAACGATTTGTGCGGACACACATCTTTAAGCGGGTGAGGGGGCAAGTTGAGAACCTCCTCTTTCATTCTTGGTAAGTTATCTTTATACGAGGTGTTGCGTGTGTGCGTGTGTGTGTGTATACAAGAGATATATGATATAGCATTTCAATTGATGCATTTAACTACAATGGATGAATCAATGCAATGGATGGATGAAGATGGATGGATGGATGATGGATGATGGATGATGATGAGTGGATGGATGACTAATCAAATGATAAAGGTATTTAGCCATGGGTCGCCGTCCCGCTCGTTGCTACCGTTACTGCAAGAACAAGCCCTATCCCAAGAGCAGATACTGCCGTGGTGTCCCTGACGCCAAGATCAGAATCTATGACTTGGGTCGCAAGAAGGCTCACGTTGACGACTTTCCCCTTTGCGTCCACTTGATCTCCAACGAGTATGAACAGCTTTCCTCCGAAGCCTTGGAAGCTGGTCGTATCTGTGCCAACAAGTACATTGTCAAGAACTCTGGCAAGGACTCTTTCCACATGCGTGTTCGTGTCCATCCTTTCCACGTTGTGCGTATCAACAAGATGTTGTCGTGCGCTGGTGCCGATAGATTGCAACAGGGTATGCGTGGTGCCTTTGGTAAGCCCCAAGGTCTCGTTGCTCGTGTCAACATTGGTCAAGTGATCTTCTCTATCCGTACCAAGGACTCCAACAAGGCTACTGTCATTGAAGCTCTTCGTCGCTGCAAGTACAAGTTCCCTGGTCAACAAAAGATCATCATCTCCAACAAGTGGGGTTTCACTCCCCTCAAGCGTGAGGAGTACATCCAAGCTCGCTCTGAGGGCAAGCTTCAACCCGATGGTTGCTACGTCAAGTTCGTTCCCCAAAAGGGTGACCTTAACAACTACTTCCGTGCTGCCAGCCGTGTTTAAGTCTTTTTATCTCTCTCTTTTTATAATGCGGGAATAAAATCATTATCATCTCTTTTGATTCGACCCTTGGAAAACTTGTGTATGTGTGTGCGAGCGATATTATTATTGAATAGAATAGCGTGTAAGAATGATTGGAGGATATATATACATGACATTGTTCTTCTATGGAGTTGTTGTTGTTGCTGGACGATCAATGGGTATCATTGGAAAGAGACGTCTCGCTCGTTGTGCGATCATCATCGCTTATTAATCCTTCCCCTGCAAGCTGTGAATGCAATGATATTCCCCGAAATATAGAGCCCACACGCCTTAATGATCGTTGGCTGGATACGCTACGTTGTCGATGCTCATCTCCATCACCCGTAGGATATAACAATGGCGTGCTTTCAGATACATTATCGGTGTCGTGGTTGCTTTCTGTGGATGAGGTGGATGTCGTGATATGGATAGCTGTTGGCGTGGGTGGCTCAGTGACAATCGTTGGTAGGGGTTGCGAGCTGTCCAATGGAGGAGGAACGTGTGTCTTGCAACCTTCATTGATCATGTTGTCTTCTTTTCGAGTGGATGGATCTCTTCCAGAAGTGATAAGAAAGATGCCGAGGAATTCTGTCAAACATCCAAGGACGAATCTAATACTACAATGTCAACCCCCTTTTCCTTATATAAAAGCACCACAACTTCAATGATGTTACCTGTACAAGTGGGATGGATCATCATTATCGAAATCACGATAAATAACGGCGCTTCCAGCAATGGCAGAAATGGTAAAGAGCACAAATTGAGTGGGAATAACAGCTGTCGAGTCGTATCGCTGCATGGCTCGATTGAGGTATTTGACTTGCATAAGCGCTGTAAAGACGAGGACGGCAAGGAGCACGTACGATACAGCATACCTAATGGGTGATAGGTTCAGCCATTGTTGATCACTCACATACTCCATCATAGCACTGCTTACGTGAATAACCTGTACAAGGTCATACTCAGCAAAGATGACAATCCTTTTGTAGCCACCACAGTATAGGCACCTATTTCGAGCACACAATGAATACCCCTTTTTGTTGTTCATGTTCACCATCCTCCTCAATTTACCATAGAATGCGACAAGACCAAGATCAATCAAGATGTTTCTTGTACCGTACATGGGGGATAGGAGCGTCAGGGTGATGATTGCCATGATGGATATCGCGTAGAAAATGACAGAGCGTGTTTGCATAAGAGCAGCAGCAACCAATTCAGGTGACAGCTAACAAATATGGATTAGGGAACAGCACACACACACATCGGAAAATATATCCCTCATGGATCACATTGTACCTTGAATTCATGACTTTTCGAGCTGGATACCACGCTGGCTGCTCCCAATATTGCAAAGATAATCCCAAGAAAGTCTTGTTTTCGAAATCGCTCATCCAATAGTACAGGCGCAAGAATTGCATTTGAAACCAAGGTCGTGGTGCCCAAAGGTGCAATCGTCGAAGCGGGTGCGAATCCATAGGCTGCACATATGCATGATGTATGAGTATTATGTATGTACCATCTCAACCATGTTGATAAAAGGTCTTGTCTTACCCATAAAGTTTCCTATCTCGCCAACCACCATCAAGGCAATGCCTAGCCACCAAATTTTGGATCGTAAATAGTTGGTATCATACTCTTCTTGAGTCACACATTCGGGATCTTGCTGGCTCTTTGAATATCCATCAGTGTATTTGAGACCTGGTTGTGGTGAATCAGGTGGTGTTGGTGAACCAAGGCAAGATGGTGTGCTGGTAACTGTTTGTGTTGTTGTTGTTGTTGCTGCTGCTGCTGGTCGTCCATGTAATCCCTTACAAGAAGCTTGTTCTGATAGCTGGTTATGCTGCAAGCAAGAGTCAATAAACCGAGCCATATAAACAATATGATACTTACTGCTAGCTTCTGAATGTTGAGAGCAAACGATATAAGGATCTAACAGCATTGCAAGTCTGTCATTAGGGCAAAGCAAAAAGGAGGGGGGAAAGAGCTCTGCATCTTTGAAAGCCATACATTGCCGCAGATTGCAAGGAACACACCAATCAGAGTATCTGCTTGTTCTACTGCATCTCGGCCAACAATGGTGGAGGCGAACCACATTACAGAGTTTGGGAGAAAAGAAAGATAGTGGAATAATCTTGATGGATGGATTGCAATGTTGCTGCTGCCTGCTGCTTAAGACTCAGAAGCAACGTTACACATCAGCTGCAGTAACAACTGCACCATGTTGATGTTGACATATGCATTCTTCATTTTGCACAATGCGTGGATAAACATAGTAGATTGATAATGCCCAACGATAAACCATCATAAAAGGCTGCCCTGAAATGATAAATGTCCTCGTTATTGATATGAAACAAAGCGCGTCATGCATGTCTCGTCGGATGTTGATGCAAGAAGAAATGCATGTTTTTGCTCCCTCTACACTGCAACATGAAGTGAATATGACAACATAACGTGTTTCATCACTGTATCAGAATCCAGCAGCTGGTCCAGTGCAACCAAAACACTCTAGGCAAAACGTGTCATTACTAGTGCAAACTTGGCGTATAGTCATTCTAAATGCAGCTTGTATATATAATACTAGCACACTAGTGCCATGTTATCCAAGAGTATGGGTAGCTGGTTGGCTCACACTATTTTCCATGTATGAATCATCCCTTTATGCAAAGCTGCCATCTGCCACGATTTGTGTACGTACACGGACGATTTTACGGGAAATGACAAATGAACGATGAGCTCCGCCGTTGTACAGAGCATGTGTTCAAAGTGCATTTCTACCCATTTGCTATTCCAGCAGCTATTCAAGTGCACAACCACCTGCGTTACATCCTATTTTAGACATGGTTGAATGATCGTCACTCGAGTTCTATTTACAACCTTTTCCTTGCCCTGGATGCGTGCGTGGATGATGTTGCCCAAAGCTCATATCCCGACTTTTTGACCTTAATAATTCACTACCCGATATTTGCTTTTTTTGCCACCAGTGATTGCTGTGCAACAAGCATAGTTTATTTTTCGTCCCTCTCTCTCGCTCTCTCTTCTTTCTTCCTTTGTTGTCGTTGTATTCTTTTCATAAAGTGTGTTCCCCACCCCCTGTGTCATGACAATTGCTGATACCGAGGAGCCGGTCTCATGGTTGAAGCAAAACCCAAATCGCCAATCCTTTGCATCAAAACCTACCTATAACAAGCGTATCTCTACCATGGCTACTGCTGCTGTTGCTCATGGTCATGGCCATCAAGAGATATTACCAAAGGATAGGAGACCCGTATCACCACCATGGAGTAATCCACCTACAGCGAATGATCGAGTATCATCCATGATCATGGCGCCTTCACCAACACCATCCACAGCATCATCAACACCTACGTCTGCTTTACGCAAAGCGGATGGCAACGTCCAACAATTTATTCCTCGTCTCGATCTCGATCTTTCACCCATGACCATCCATCCTCGAGACACGGAAGATGAGGAGGATGAAAATGAGGATGGGGATAGTAGTAGTGGATTGCAATCACCAACAAGCATACAATACGTATCGAACGATTTAATGGGCCGTGTTCAGTCGTTGGAAAGCGAACTGCAAACGGCATATCAACATGTGCATTATCTCAAAGCTCAGCTTGCTCAACATGATCAATCCACCCAAGCACTTGTTACAAAGCATATAGAAGAAAAGGAAAGCGAAAAGTTACGAGTCAAGCAGCTTACAGAGTTGGTGCATACCCAAGATTTGCTTATCCAGCAGCTTCAACAACGCCAACAACAACCAGCTACATCAAGCAGTGACTCAAGTATGGCTCAAGAACTTTCAAAGCTGCGGGCGGATTTGGATACATTGCATTTTGAAAAACGTAGCCTTGAAACACGGATGGCAGCCTTTTTGCATGAAGAATTGGATATGAGCCATGTATCTTTATTATCTAATGACGATGATGAGCTTTTTAGTGTTGCTATGGGATACCGATCATCAACAGAGCAACAACCACAGGATCTTCTTCAGCACATGGATCTACGACGAAGGAGTAGCAGTATCATTGATGCCGACCAGTATAGCATGATGACCTTTGGGAATGCATCATCACACCATCATCATCGTAGCAACAGCAACAGCGAAAATCGACTTTGCAGTCCAATGGGTCATATTACTTCCAACAACAACAATAACAACCACGCCACATCACCTTCTTCTCGTTATACCAACCATTCAACTTTGAATTTGGTAGAGGAGCGTGATGAAGAAGATGATGCTGTTTCTCGCTATTCTTCATTGTCATCTTCACCAGCAACCATGTCATTTGCATCACCAACATCATCATCATCCGCGAGTGATCCTCGATACTCAATCCTAAAGTCGACACAACAAATGAGAACTTCCTTGTCATCGGTATCCAGTTCTCATTTGCCAGCACATGCAGGCTCACCCACAACAACAAGTCCATCTACAGCTGCAGCTGCTGCAAATGCAGCTCGTAAAGCCGCATGGGCAAGGATCATGATACCACCCGCCACACCACCACCAAGCCATCCACTTCCACCTCTTCCTCCTAATGGTGGTGCTTTCCCTCTTCCTGCTGATGATACATTGGATGATGATAGCGATATGGATGATGCCTATCCTGATCCACGTCAATCCCATTCTCCTAGAAAATCCATGATGCCACATCCTCCTTCTGTTCCACCACTCGCCATATCCACAAGCTCCACCTCTATTTCACAGCAACAACAACAACAACACGATCCTGGATTGTCATCCGCTCCACCTATCATGTCACCTCAACGAGAATCCTTGGAAGCTGCTTTGCAAAAGAATGGTCGTGAAAGTGCTGCTACGGTTCATTCATCGGGTACAGATGAAACAAGTTCAAGGGAAAGCAAGCAAAGCTTTTGGAAAGGCGTAAAAACGAAATGGAAGAGGAAATAATCTAGATTGATTGGTATATCTACTTTTAATTTCTATGTAATATATATACACTACTTTTTTATACACATAATGGCTTCATCTCCTCTTGTCGTCGTTGACGTTCGCATCCACAGACACCATCCTCACCCCTGATTCCTTGTTGGCAATCTTGGCAGCAATAGGCGTTTTCATCGGTAGACACGCATGAATGGCAGTACAATATCAGCAAGTGGCAATGCGTAGATGAACATTTTCGGTAATCATCCCATGGCTGATTGCACCTTTGGCATTTTCCCAATATTTGCCTTTTGTCATTCTCTTCTTCCAATGCAAGTCCTTGTCGACCATCAAAGACGTAGTTCTTGCCTATCCACAACGGTCCATCCTTGTTCTTCTTTTGCCCCACGCCATTGGCTTTGCACCATTCCAAGTAATTGTGTATTCCACCATCCAACATGAAGATCTGGGTATCATTGGATAATGCATGTCGCATGTAGGCAGTTGCCTTCTCACACCGAATACCTCTACATTTCGCATGCATGTTAGCAACCTCGTGTTGTGTTGTTGTCATGACCACCACCACCCTTTTTACGTACCCAGTACAATAAGTGAAGATGGTCTTGCCTTCAAGAGCTTGTCGATTACGATCCACATAATCAGGGAAACGACCAAACTTGCGTATAGCAGGTGTCTTAGCGCCTTTGAATGCACCGATGCGGCTTTCATAATAATTGCGGGTGTCAAGGACGATGGTATCAGGATCAGTGGCGTGTGAAAGCAACATGTCATGGAATTCGGCGGGTGGTAGTTTGCCACTGCTTTGCATAGGATCATTGAGCAATTGTTCCACACCAATGATATCAGGTCGACCCAATGGGCAAATCTCCTTGACGACCTTGACCGATAGATCAGCAAAGACATGGCGACATCCAGTAGAAGGCTTGAAAAAGGTGTAGCGGTTCTGGACATGATTTGGATGTGTCTTTACCAATCGAGCTCGTTCGTCGTCTGTGAAAAGGTCGGTGCCAATGATCCAATCGAGATAGGTATCCATGGCAACCCGTTTACCAGCCAATGTCGTGTTGATACCCTCGTTGGCAATACGCACTTTGCCTTGAAGATCAAGTTGCTCACAACGTTCTTGGTGCTCCCGTGCATAGTAGGATGGATCCGTTACTTGAGTGTACTTGTAGAATAAGATCACACATGATTCATCCACATTGCACTTGCATTCCACAGTGATGGGATCGGATGAACCCTACAGCAATAAAATCATCAGGCACATTCGATCGTCTCATCCACGTGATATAAAGCAAACGTACTTTGGGTGCTCTTCTTCGCTGAAATGCTGCCATGTCAGTCTCTGATGAGGAACACGACATTGATCCTTGACGCTGCTCCTTCAACCGAGTCTCCCATGCTTCGATATCCAACTCATGACAAGAGTGAACATGCCGTGCGATCGACTCAATGGTCTCATAGTCAGTGTTGCAACAATGCCATCGGGATGCTTCAATCTTTTTCTCTCGAACGACTTGACGTGCTGCAAGGCTCTTTAAACCACGTGCTTTGGACATGTTAGGTAGGAGGTGTGGGTGGATGAAAGAGTATGAAAAAAGTGTAGTGACTTTTTGACACATACGAATCATCACGTGCCTGTTCTCATTGATTCACATCATCATCATTATCATCCTTAGGAACACACATACATACATTCGATGCCTTGATTGGAGTGTGGGCCATACCGAAACGAATAGCGTGGTGAGCTATGCATATGACATTTTTCATGACAACAGCAAAAAGTGAGTTGTTGCTCGTATTTCCTTTTTCGTTCGAATGCCATGCTTGAGGTATTTCAGTCAGAACTATATTCTTTTGGCCAAAACTTGGATTTATATATATAAGCATCGATTCTCGTTCTAATCATTCTCTGTGAATCTCTTTTAGTTGCCATGGACACTCTAAAGAGAAGACACACCACGACGCAAAATGGCATGGCTGCATGCAGCATCATGGCTGAAGAAGGCTACGACCCCATTTCATTGAACGACGATCAAGACGATATCTATGCCGAAAAGGAGAGATCATTTCGCAATCGACATCCTCACACCTCAGGCTACAAAAAGGTAATTGTGTGTGTGCATATATAAATCATTCATGTATACTAAATCGACCCTGTTGTAGTATATGGCAGCTGCAAAAAAGTATCAGCACGTGCTTATCCCTACAACATTGACATTGTTGTCATTTATCACACGTTTCTATGACCTTGCTCGATCCGATTCCGTCGTTTGGGATGAGGCACATTTTGGAAAGGTAAAGGACAGCAAGGCAAAACAAAGCAATTCATGGGTCCATTAATATGGGTGGGAATAGTTTGGTTCATATTACCTCAAGCGAGAATACTATTTTGATGTTCATCCACCTTTGGGCAAGATGCTGGTTGGATTGTCCGGTTGGCTGGTGGGATACGATGGATCCTTTGATTTTCAATCAGGTGCCACCTTTCCAGAAGGACTCAATTATTGGGGTATGCGTTTATTCAATTCGGCGTGGGGCGCTCTCATGGTGCCATTAGCTTATGGCACAGCCAAGGAATTTGGCATGTCGATGCGTGCAAGTATTTTGGCGGCTTCCATGGTGCTGTTTGGTAAGTTGTTAATGATCGATAATGACACAATTACATCACGTCTCATTGTTGTTGTTGGTTTTACTAGATACGGCATACCTTTGTATCAGCCGCTTTATTCTTTTGGATTCAATGCTTTTGTTCTTTACATGTACATCACTCTATTGCCTTTCCAAACTTCGAAGCACGCGTCATCAGTAAGTACTATGCATATTCATCAGCAGTGGCGATCTCACATTATCGTTGTTAGACCTTTTTCCAAACAATGGTGGTTATGGATGTTTATGACTGGTGTTTCTCTTGGCTGTGTCTCAAGGTATGTTATACGATTGATGAAGAAATGGAGCATGTGTTTAACCCTATTATAGTGTCAAATGGGTTGGATTGTTTGCTGTGGCTATGGTGGGCGTCTACACGCTCGATGAACTTTGGGACTTGTATGGAGATCCTCAACTCTCTATCGTTGTTTATGCAGCTCACTGGGTGGCCCGTGCAATCACGTTGATTGCTGTCCCAATGGTCGTTTATGTGGCAAGTTTCAAGGCACATTTCACAATCCTCAGTAAAAGTGGTCCTGGCGATAATCAGATGAGCTCGTTATTCCAAGCACAACTTGAAGGAAATTCGCTTGGTGAAAGTCCATTGGGTATGTAGCCTTTTCATTGTTTACAACTACTACATGCATCATCATGCTGACGAAGAACATTTACAGAAATCGCGTTTGGCTCCGAAGTTACCATAAAGAGCCAAACTTTAGGAGGTGGTCTTCTTCATTCTCATGTCCAAAAATATCCAGAAGGGTCCAAGCATCAACAAGTGACGATTTACCACCACAAGGACGAGAACAACAACTGGGTTCTTCATCCAGTGGATGCTGAAGAAGAAGGAGATGTCAACGAAGAGGATATCCAATACATCCGTGATGGCGATCATGTTCGTTTGTTGCATAAGCGTACCAAGGTTTACTTGCATAGCCACGAGATGCCCGGCCATGTTACCAACGAGCATTACGAAGTCGGTGGACATGGCACTGAGAAGGACCCCATGATTGGCAATACTTGGAAAGTGGAAGTCAAGGATGATATTGGTGCAATGAGCAACGACAACAACCGTATCCATACGTTATCTACACGTTTCAGGCTTCGACACGTTGAGTTGGGATGTCTATTGCGATCCGAAAAGGCGTCGCTTCCACAATGGGGCTTCAAGCAAGGTGAAATGACATGTGATCCAAATGCCAAAGACAATGACCCCGCTGTATTGTGGAACATTGAAGAACATGAAAACGAAAAACGTAAGTTTGTTTACCATTCCCAAAGATGGCATGTGTTAAGGTTGTTTTTGTATTATGAATAGTGCCTCCTGCTGGTAAACAAGCTTATCGCAGCAAGTTTTGGCGTGATTTTATTCATTTGAATGTGGGCATGTGGCGATCCAACAATGCACTTATCCCAGACCCTGACAAAGAAGACAGGCTCACATCAGCCCCCACTGAATGGCCCCTAGTATCCATCGGCATGCGCATATGCGGTTGGGGAGAGAAGAATGTCCGATACCTTTTAATGGGTAACCCTGCTGTTTGGTGGGCAAGTGCTGCATCCTTGGCTGTATTTGGTTTGACCGTGGCGATTTACAATGTGCGTACGCGTCGTCACGGAGCCCACGTATTACAAGGTAACAAGTTGTGGTAGCATGGAAACCATGAAGAAAAAGCTAATAAGGTGTTTGGATTAGGGAAAAAAATGGATGACTTTTATTTCACGGGCAGGGTTTTGCTTATTGGATGGTTCTTTCATTACTTGCCATTCTTCATCATGGGACGTGTCACCTACCTTCACCATTATTTCCCAGCCTTGTACTTTAGCATTTTCATGGTGCCATTGTTGATGGATCATTTTGTCGCCCAATCCTCTCCAAGAACACAAACCGTGGTCTTTACCATTGCGTTAGCATTGGTCATCTCTGCATTTATCTATTTCAGCCCTATTGCATTTGGCATGACAGGTCCACTTGACAAGTATACAGGAAGAATGTGGTTTAGAAATTGGCGATTCGCTGATGAAGAATAGCTGCATGTCGTCGACTACATATATAAGTTTATTGATGATGTTGCCTTTAATTTGTACAAACCTTATTACTATATAAAAAACCCAACATTTGCTTATTGCATTGGCATCGAAAAGAAAATGATACAAGATGTGGTTGGAGGAGGGGCCACGATCATTAGAGCCTATGGCAACAAACGACGTCGTCCGCATTGAAGGATATCTACTTTGACAGCTGCTGATTGGATAAGTCCGACTGAAGAAATATTTTTTCGCTTGAATCGAGCCACGCTATCTTTAAACCAACTTGATCAGCATGAGCGTGCAAGGATTCTGGGGTATGCATGTCAACCATCGTATGCCCTCCATGCCCCAATTAACAAGCGTGTCTATTACCTTACAGGTCTTCAAGTCGTGCCTGATAAGACGTACAGCCAAGTCGTCACCGCACCTTTCCGTATTTCCATGGTCAGTAGATCATCTCCTTCTCAACAACCACGATCGCGAGAGTGACACGTTATGAATCGGTCTGCTTTTGGTATTGACATGATGGATGGATACAGGTTGCTTTGGCCGAGGATGCAAAGGGTGACAAGCGTTCGAGTGTGCGTGTCAAGGTTGACAAGAAGGAATTTGTGCTTTGCACATTGATCCCATTCAAGGTAACGTCGACGTCGCAAGGTTAAACGTGTAACGTATGCTTATAGTGAATCATTGGTAGATTGAGCAGCAAAAGCTCGATATCACTTTTGTCGAGGGTGAAGAGGTCTCCTTCACTGTCACTGGCTCAAAGTAAGTGAAGGGTATTTAGGGGAAGTATAGATCTTATCTCTAATACAAATGTGCATTTAGCACCGTTCATCTTACTGGCAACTATGTTTTTGATGATGAAGATGACGAAAGCGGTGATGAAAACATGGATGAGTAAGTAATCATGCAGGATAGGTATATGGTAGTACATGGATAGCTGATATATCATATTTAGCCTTGCTCAGCTCATCCAACAAAGACGTGGTATGTTGTATGGTTGCTAGGTGATCGATTCAGTTGTTGACAACAAACTTTCTTAGGAATGATCGATGATGAAGCCGAGGTATCCGATGAGGATGATGAAGAAGAAGAATCCGAAGAAGAAGAGTCTGAGGAAGAGGAATCCGAAGAGGAGGAGGAATCTGAAGAAGAAGAGGAGCCTGTTCAACCTGTCAAGAAGGATAACAAGAAGCGTCCTGCTGAAACTGTGAAGGAAAGCACTGTCGCAAAGAAGGCCAAGGCTGAACAAAAGAAGGAACCTGAACAAAAGAAGCCTGAGCAAAAGAAGCAACCTGAGCAAAAGAAGCAACCTGAACAAAAGAAGCAGCCTGAACAGAAGAAGCCTGAACAAAAGAAGCAAGAAAAGAAGGTTGAAGAAAAGAAAGAGGTAATATTCATGCATTGTAAATCTACTTCTTACCATTTACTGATGTCCTCTTTGATAGTCTAAGGTTAGAAAGTTGCCCAATGGTTTGATCATTGAAGATGTCAAGATTGGTAACGGTGACGTGGCCAAGAGTGGCAAGCGTGTCGGCATGCGATACATTGGTAAGCTCACCAACGGCAAGGTCTTTGACAAGAACGTCTCTGGCAGGCCCTTCAACTTTTTGCTTGGTCGCGGTGAAGTGATCAAGGGTTGGGATATTGGTGTTGCTGGCATGAAGGTGGGTGGTGAGCGCAAGTTGACCATCCCTGCTCCTCTCGCTTATGGCAAGCAAGGTGCTCCCCCAGATATTCCTCGTAACGCTACTCTTGTTTTTGAAGTAAGTTGCCTCTATGGTGATGATGATGATCATGTACTAACGACTGCTGTCTCTAGGTCAAGCTTGTCAACGTCAAATAATTGCATCATCTCTTCATTTTTATAAATTGTCGCAAAAGCATCTTAAGAAATTGTCATCATATCATATATGTTCTTTAACGCAATGGTCTTTGTTTATGTGGTCTATCATCATGTTGCTATGCGAATATGGATATTGTATGTGTCTACAAAGTAGATGGAAATAAGCTATAGGTTGAAAGGTATTATGGTGGTGTCATCATTTCTCAGCAAGCACAAGAGCTGCTATCGTTGTAAGCACTTGTATCATTCAAGTCGACCTTGGTCACTAAATAAAATGGGCTATTGAGTATGTATCTCCTTGGTTAAAGCTCTTTTCTGGTCCTTACTTGAATCACGTGTATCATCCGTGCTCGTTGTCTCCATTCCTGGTAATGCATGACCGATCTTTCGGAAGAGAGCTTTGACCTGTAAACCCTATGAGACTTCTACCGAAGTAAAAGTAATAGATAATCCAAACTTACATTGTATCCTGCCTTTGCACTTGTTTCAATGAACATCACGTTGTACTCTTTGGCTTTTTTCTCCCCATCTTCAACTGATACCTGGCTGTGTGAGTGATAACAACGTGACCCTTTTAGTACACAGAGAGGTCCTTTCATCCATGGTTGAGGCCTTACCGTTTTTCGCCAATGTCAGTCTTATTTCCAACCAAGATGATAATGACATCCTTTCCACGTTCTGCGCGAACATCGTCAATCCATTTCGTAGTATTCATGAATGAATTGCGATCTAATAGGGAGGGTATTTAATGTGAAAACAGCGCACCTTTTGTACTCGTTGTACTTACTAGTGATATCATAAACGATGACAGTGGCAGAAGAATCACGAATGTAGCTTGGTATCAGTGACCGGAAACGTTCCTAATCGAGGAAGAGGAGGGGGTTTGTTGGAGATGATGCCGTGTGTGGCGTTCTACTATCTGCTGCTCTTATTACCTGCCCGGCCGTATCCCCTTAATAAATGCATCAGTGAACTGATTTACATATACAGTGAAATACTCACATAATTGCAATCGAATTGTTCGATCATCGAGATACATTGTCTTGGATAAAAAGTCGATGCCGATGGTGGCCTATAGAATGGATTTGACATTTTGACGTTTGCATGTGACACAAAGATCGACTACTTTTTCCCCCACAACCAGATCTCCTAAAGGAGCCGTACCTGATAAGTGTTGTCGAAGGTGTCATACATGAATCTAGTAATAAGCGAGGTCTTTCCCACTAAAGTATGCCAAAGTTACATCATCAAGCTTCATTTCCTAAAGGCCCATTGCCATGGCGACGGGGGATCAGTGATGGACGTACCGCTTTGTTCTCCTAGGAAAACGAGCTTGTACTTCTTGAGCGGGTTGGAAAAGTCGTCAGCGGTCATTCTTTCTTTGGGTGTAAACGTTCAGGGGATAATAATCAAGAAGAGAAAGATGGATGAGGCCAGCAGGAGAAAGGGGAGGGAAATGAACAAAATCTTGCACAGGTAAAATCCCGTGTAACTAAGGAGTATTATGGATGTTGTTGTGGCACCTACGTACATCTTGCTTGGTTTACTGGAACACTACATTAGGATCATTCATATCAGTAAATAAACTTGATAGAATTCATTATCAAAGAATGGGTGGATACCAATCCTGCAACCATCAACTTGGATGGTGGATGGCATAGTGTAATGGAGTATGTATGTATGTTTGCCACTCAATGATAAACACCATAAATCAGGTCATTGACGTTTATTAAGGACAGCACGTGCTACAACAACATCTCGCATGATATACATTATGTTCTCTATTGCATGTTGTTGTTGTGAAATGGATGGGGGCGCTGGTGGTGTCTGCATAGTCGTAGTAGGCTTCTTATTGACCGCACCAAGCTCAACGAAGCATGGCTGACTTTTTTCTTCCCTCTCCACTCCACACACCTCTTTTTGAAAATGCAATCGACACAACCCGAAGACAAGACCACCAATCAACCAACGCCCATGGAAACCGATGCAGGTCAGCAAAACAACGACAACAACTGCCACATTTCAACAAACTGAATACCGATGCATGTCATATAGCCATGGTCTCTCGCGACCTATATTCACTCATTGGAGGAGCTCCACCGATTGCATTTGTTAAGCCCACCTTCAAAGCAAAATACAACGACAAGAAAAAAGCAGCAGCATGGTATACTATCATATATCAAAAACAGCAAACTTGGATTGTTTCTAATGCGATCATATAATAAGGGTGCAACAACCATTTACAAACCCTGCACGTACCGACGATCTCACTCTTCATCATTGGATACAAGAAAGCAAACTCAATCAAGGTGAGATCAAGTATGGATGATGATAACGGTGGATGATATTCATATTTCTTTTAGAATACCCCTTCTCCAAGTTCAATCGTGTCATTGACGTACCAGATTATACGGATGAAGAATATGAGCGACATTTGATAGGTAAAGATACAAGATAAGCAATAGGTGGATTACTCACTTGTTGCTTTCAGATTCAGAATGGACCAAAGATGAGACGGATTATCTATTCAACCTTTGTCGACGATACGATTTGCGGTTTCCAGTAATACAAGATCGATACGATTTCCCTGAAAAGACACGTAGCATCGAGGTAGGTAGTAACATTGTTTGTGGTGGTGGCACATGCATGAAATCTAAGCATGATGTTTTTTCTTTTGTAAAAGGATTTGAAAGATCGTTACTATGCCGTTCAACGCAAACTGATCAAAGCACGACCTCATTTACCAGGCGAATATCATCAGGATCGACAAACGCTGATGCAACAATACGCATTCGACAAAGCCAAGGAAACAGAACGAAAGGAGGCATTGATAGCATTATTCAATCGCACCAAAGAGGAAATTGAACAAGAACAAGCATTATTTGTGGAAGCACGACGTATCGAGATGAATGAACCAAAACTTGCACGAGAACGAGAAGCACTACTCAATGCACTACAATTGGAACAAGCACAACAAATGCCAACCACGCCATTGACACCCACTGGCTCAGGCGTTGGTGCCAGTGCAGCAGCTAGCACATCAGGGGGAACATCCTTATCCACACCAGGTGGTATTGGTATCACGGGTGGAACGGCTGGAATGGATTCAAAGGTAAGTGTGTGTACCATAAGAAGAGAGGGAGATCGATGAGCGTTGACATGGTTGTATTAGAAAAAGAAAAAGGCTGCTACACAAGATGAGGGTGGTGTCAAAAAGAATAGGAGGATATCAAATGCATCTTCAGGCGTCCTCGATGGTAAGGATGACATGTTTAATAGGAAGGATTCTTGTTGTTGACTCATAGCCATAGATGTTATTCCTGAACGAAAAGAGAAGATGGTGCAAGGAGTCTATGTGCGAAGCCAAAAGTTGCCAGTAGTTACCAAGCAAGCCTTACAGCAAAAGCTTTTGAAAACAATGGCGGATATGGATATACGTAAGTTGGCATTCTCTTTTTTCTTCCTTTTGCACCAGCAAAAAGTCATTGACATGTTATGTTGCAATAGCTGTACGGCCACAAATGCCTACTGCTCAAGTGGTACAAAAGTATGATCAGCTACATCATTCTTTGGTCCATATGCTGGAGCTCAGGAAAACAGTGGACAAAATGGAAGCCGAGCAACGAGCAAGGATGCAACGTGGAGGTCATGGTGGTGGTGCTGCAGGATCAGGCTCACGGGTAAGGAGAGAAAAAAGATCATTTTCTGAAAACGATGGACTGACTTTTTTGCATGTAGCCATCTGGATCAAGAGATAAAAAGCGTAGATAAGGGTTTAGATGGGATGATGATGTAACTGCCAGGTGCCAGAATAAAATTATCCCGCTTGGTGGAAACCAGGGTCCATTATTATATCCCGATCATTTCCGATATTATCATGCATCAAATCAAGATGCGGTTGTTTCCGACAAAGATCCAAAAGACAATGAACTACAAACGAGTTGTGTGTTTATACATGTGGCAATAAACAAAAAAAAGTGTACATTATGCTATAGAATGCAAACAATGGGTGCGAACAACAAAGATCAATGATAAAAAAGTGGGGTAGGAGGGAAGGGGGCTGTGTATATATCGTGTTGGGTGTCATGTGTGTGTGTGTGAAGGTGCAGAATACAAAGGATACAATAATAAATGGCAAAGGAGTGGGTGTCTTACAGCTTGTTGCCAGGAGCCACGCTTTGTACTGGCCAAGTGTAGTTGGCGTTGGATCTGTCATAGCCATACTTTTTGACAAAGCCATCGAGCTCAGCAGGGCCACGAGAACCATAAGGATAAGTGCGTACGGGAATGGATGAATCGCTATCAATACGGTGAAGCAATGGGGTAAAGATCTTCCAAGCGGCTTCCAATTCATCATCACGCACAAAGTTGGAATGGTCATTACGAAGGACGTCGAGAATAAGTGATTCGTAAGCATCAGGAATAGCCATGTCAGTGAAGCGCTCATGGTACGACAAGTCAAGATCCGATTGAATGGTTTGGTAGGACAAGCCAGGCTGCTTGTTGTTGAATTTGATGTACACAGCCTCCTTGGGTTGGATACGCATCACCAATTCGTTACGAGGAGCACCCTTGTAAAGATTGCCAGCAACGTTGCGGAACTGGATACGGATATCCACCTTGGCATCATCCAAAGCCTTACCCGCCTTCATGATAAAAGGCACACCTTCCCATCGCTCGTTTTGTACCCATAATGTCAATGCAGCAAAAGTGGGCGTGCGGCTCTGCTTGTTCTTTAGGGTATCATCTTCCAAGTAACCAGGCTTGCCATTAGCAGCCACGTATTGGGCAAGCAAAGCATCATCAATGGTGACAGGAGGAATGCACTTTAGCACCTTGACCTTCTCATCACGAATGGCTTCGGATTCGGTGGAAATTGGACGTTCCATAGCAATAAGCGAGAGCACCTGAAGCAAGTCTAAAAAGAATATCCGAAATGAATATGGTGTACGTGTGTGTGTGGCATTTGCATTGATTCTCACGGTTCTGCATGACATCCCGGATGATGCCGAAATCATCAAAGTATCCACCACGACCTTCGGTTCCGAAAGGTTCCTTGAAAGTGATCTGCACATTGTCAATGTATTTGCGATCCCACACTTGGCTGAAGAAAATGTTGGCGAAACGCATGGTCATGACGTTCTTGACCATTTCCTTGCCGAGGTAATGATCAATGCGGTAAATCTATTATTGACATCATTGACATGTGAGCGCTTAGTAACGTGTGATGCACAAGAATGGGGATAGCCCGCTTTTTACCTCTTCCTCCTTGAATAATGCACCAAGCTCACGTCCCAATTCATTGGAACTCTCGGTATCCATACCAAAAGGCTTTTCAACAATGAGTCGATTGACACCATCACGAGAGTAAACCTCCTTCTTCACACCCTTGGCCACTGGAATAAACACAGAGGGAGGAAGCGCCATATAAAAGACACGGTTGCGATGACCCTGGGAAACACCACGATCCGCTTCATTCTTGACAAGATAGTCGTCAAGCGACTTCCACGACGCGTCATCATCATACAATCCTGAATGATATGTAGTAATGGCCTTGAACTTTTCCACTTCCTTCTCATCGGCCTTGATGTATTGAGTCACACGACCAAGGTAATCTTCATGAGTCATCTTGGTACGAGCATAGCCAACAATGTGCGTGTTTTCAGGCAAGAACCCATTACGGAAAAGTTTGAAAAGGGCAGGATAGGTCTTCTTCTTTGCAAGGTCACCAGAGGCACCCAAGACTATTGCATAGGCACAATGTCAGTAATCAGGCATACGATTCCTCCCATTTGAACCGGGATCGCGCGATCGTCCCAACAAAGACAAAGACGCGTCCTTGCATAGAGAGGGATGTTGGGTTGGATGATGGGACATTTACCGATGATAGTGACAAAGCCAGCAAGTTCTTTGGAGACTTGTGCTTGGATTTCTTGAGCAGGAGTGGGCATTGTTGTTGTATTCGAACAGTAAAAAGAAAGAAGGAAAAAAAAAGATGTTAAGAAAGAGGGGGCCAAGTTTGCAGGAGCAACAAAATAAAAATGCGACTGAGTTTTGCTTACAAAGAAAGGAAAGATGTTGGTGAAGCCCTATCGGATTATTCGGATTTCTCGATTAGGGGATAGCGTGCTCATCCTTGTTGTGGACGCGGGTTATTGCGGGAATCTGGCATAACCCACCTTTTCCCTCATTCATGACCCCCCTTCCTCATTGCACACATATTCCCCGCTACACTGATAAAGATCTCATCAACAACCTAGCATCGGGATATTCCAGCGGGATAATGGGGGACCGTGCCCCCAAAAACTATCATCCTTTTCCTTCCTAAACCTTTGCACATCATTCATTCATCATTTCCATTGGGTCGCCGAATTTTCTATATAGATGATAGAATGACCCAACATCTTCATCTACACTCTTGAATCCTCAAAAGCAGGTATAAAAGTGTGTTGCCCCTTTTTTGTTCTTTTCTTCTTGGGATGACGTGTAATGATAGGTTTAGCCGATGAAGGATGTTGCATACGAGATGACAAATAGACGACTCATCATGCGCATAGCATTACACCCTTTTGCTTAATAAGCTTTAACAAGGCGGAATCTGACAAATGACAATCCAGGGCAAGCACGAGCGCATTTAATGCATACTCAGCTTACAACATTTTCTTTCACCCACCCTTTCTTCCATGACAAACATTTGAGTAAACTGGCAGTGTACACGTATCCTTTCCTACAGCGGAAAGAACTGTATGACGCTGTTCCTTCCCTTGTCATCATCCAAAATCGGAAGGTAACAGTGCACTAAACTTTAAATGCATCCCTTGTGATACATCTCGTTATCTATTCGCTATCAGTTAAAGAGGAAATCTCGGCCTTTTTTCTCGTTTGTTCGCGTCTCAATACAAGACGTCAATCATCATGAGACTTAAAGAGATGGACGCATGTCAAAGCTGTTTTTTCATGTACACGAGGGAAAAAGTGAGCAGCCGCCATGTCAGCAATTACGTGATTGGGACAACAACTTGATTACATAACCCGCTTCATCAGCAAATTCAATCTCCCAAGTGTCTACAGCAAGCAATCGTCATGATGAAAGCATTATTAGGGATACATGGGACAAAAATGTTATTATGTATTTATCGTAAAGGTGCAGGGTACTACTACTAATGCATATGGGAGATAGCTACTACTAGATGACCATTTCCGAATGATCATTGGTGGTGGTGGGTGAAGCAAGGGTAAGCCGTAATGAAGGTTGATGATGCTTTTCAAAAGCTGATTGATATCGTTCATGATCCTCGTCTACCGCCAAAACTGAAAATACACCATGATGGTTGTTGACAGGCTTGTAGTATTGTTTACCCGTCAAACAGGTTTGCTCTTTCCAGAAATACTGCACAATGTACCAATTGCCGATGCCGACATACCACGCCACCAATACATCCACTGTGTAATGCGCACTATAGCCGGTAGTGTAATTGGTTAGGGTGTGTTTCTTGTTACCAAAGAACGTGTATATGTATACGTACCGATTCATGATAACGATAGCGCTGCCTGCAAGGACCAGCAACCAAATGATCGTTGAGATGACAACCCTTGCGATGCGTTGGTTACATGGGGGATACGTTGTCCAAACGCAGGCACAAATGACAAATAATACTGTGTGTCCACTAAACATACAATCGCCACATTTGTGGGCTGACACCTTGGTCCAAATTTGACTCGTTACCATTTCACAGCCTGCACGTGGATCTGGAAAGGATGTAATGGCCACGGTAGCGATTCGCTCCACATTGCATAGCGTCGACGTCAAGAACCATGAATGAGCCACTGCATTATTATCCATGTAAGTAAAAGGGGTTCAATAGTCAATAACAAGCATAATACCGTGAACTACTTTTCGATGAAAAACAACATGCACAATGGTTGGGAATACCAATAATGCATCAAAGAGGTCCGTCAACCAAAGTTGGTCAAGTTGAGGAAGGAAATGGAAGCCAACGTCAGGTAGTGGAGGATAAACTATGACAATGCGCATTAACATCCACCATATCAAAAGCAACGTAGTAGTAGAAATGTTGTTGTTGTACCATTGTTGTCTATGCTCCTGCTGGAGGCGATGTTGGATAAAACGCTCTAAAACCTCGTACTATATTATGATAAGGCTATACATCTTGGGAACATGGATACCATACCATCATGTAATAGGATAGGATCCATAGTATGACGATGATGGCTGTTGTTGCGATATTCTCGGGCTGCAGTTGGTATCTTTTGGGTAGCCAGGATTTGTTGCTTAAAGACAATGCCATTTGATCCAATGTAAAAGTGGTAAAATAACAGTAAAGAAAAAGAACGAATGTACCAATTGCTTCCCTTTGTAGATGACGTTGTAGTTCAGGCTGCTTGGCTTACTACGGTGTTACATTGTGCATGAATTACCGAGTGTGGTACAACATGACATGAAGACCAGATCGAAATCAGCTTTGTATGCAAGCAATTGCTCCTTTTTTTATTCTACCTCATTCGAGGTACTATCACTCGTAACGAAAAGAAAAACAGTGTAAAGCCTAATCCTTGGTCATATGCCATTCGGATGTGATCACTTTCTCCTGGATAGGATCAATCTAAAATACAAGGACACAAAGCGTTAGTAGTGTTTCTTTTCCATTTCCCTTATCCCTTCCATGCTTGTTGTTACCTTGAAATAGAGATAATCGTGCTTGTGACGCCAATAATAGACAAAGTAATAGGGTGGCTGTTGTTGTGCGGTTGTTGCTACTCCTGCATCTGCACCAGCACCCACCACAGGACCTTTTCGAACAACGTCAGACGACATGAAAAGACCCATCATCATCATCATCATCACCCCATTTATTAATGATTACCTGGCATCACCGGTGCTGCAGGTTCACCTTGCAACGAAGGAGTCAATTCATCAGGTTTCCCCAAACGTGCCAAGACATCGGCTGCTGGTGTTCCAGGTAGTCCCAATTGATCACTCAAGCCCTGTACAATACGTGGAAGAGAAGTAAGCGTCGTGAAGCGAAAGAGGTAATCCACCTTGTTCATATCACCCAAACACTGACGCGTGTAAAGGAAGAAGCCTACCTTCATAACTTTGTACTTTTCACCTTCAAAGGAATCCACGCTTTCATCGTACTCAGCACCATCGTATTTGCCTGGCCGATTGCGCAATTGCTGGAACTTTTCACCAAGGGCAATGACACTCTCGTCAGACATGTTGGAATGAGATAAAGAGAAAAGAGATAACTGAAAAGGAAAAAGGGATGTTTCAAAGCCAAGACTTGGACGCCTCGAAATTGGATTTCGTTTCCCTCGTGACGCATTCACTTTATGCGTGGATGATGCTCATCGTGTTCACTCTATTTACCCAAACATTATCATGTACTCTTTATGGTATTCCCTCAACATAAAAAACCATCTTTCACCTTGTCATTCATGTGGATGGGTCGGGGTGTGTATGGGTTACTACGCTTTGTTCCGATGATGGCTCTGCATAATGGGCATTGTGAGCGGGGTGCTTTTTTTCCGTCGGTCGAATGCAGGCCTCTGTACCTGTAATGACGCATCCTGTGAAGTAGGTTATAGTCATTCCTTTATGTCTTGATCCTCAAGCCTTCATTGTTACCCAAAGGAGCTCAAGATGATGGAGCACAACCACCCACATAACTTGGGCTTTGGTGGTGTAAGCAAACAAAGAGATAACATGGGGAGTTGTAGTCGTCTTTTACATGAGCATGTATATGGTTCATTGTTTTCATACGTTAGTTGTGGCATCTAGTCGTTGGTACAAAGAAATTTTGAATGAGTGCTGTTAACAAGATGCCTATTAGACGCATCCATATCCATAATTCCATTTCTTTCGATCGAGGGTGCATGGTATTAATAATCCAAGGATTCTACCCAGCTACATGTTGCCATAAGAATAGTGCCTTTGTCTATACGTCAACCATGTATGGTGATGGCTACTAATGTCTTGCCTGCAAAAGATAGCCATGTTATGCAAAGAAAAAAGATTCTTGATCATCACCTATTTCAGGGCATTATTGGGCACGTAGACGACCTAGGGATCATACTACTCAAGACCTTGTTGCTAGGTGTCGATCTTTGGTTTCCTAGGCAATCATTGCCATGCCAATCATTGCCATGCCAATCAACCGAATTTCTATGTTCGCTTTGCCATCACAGACATATATACCTTCACCCTTCCTTGTCAGCATTGAGCTATTATCCAACATCATTCTCTAGCTTGGTCACCAAAATACTCATCATCAACAAACCCTTGGATTGTTTCCTTTGATTGGCTTTATGTTATTGCTGCCCATCATCCTGTCAGCAACCGGCTACGACACATACCAATTTTAACATTACCAAGATCAAGCAGCTTATCTCATCAGGGCTCAAGAGCCGTAAGCGGCCACGTAGCTTTTCATCTTCGGTTCAAAAGAAATGATTGAGGGGTGAGTATCATGTATGTCACTTTTTCATGAACAAATGACGTTTTGATTCGATAACAAGAGTCTATGCATAATGCATCGAGTCGTCCTATGCAACCCAGATGCCGAAAGTCAAAGTAAGTGGCACATGGTTAGGTGGCCGCTATACCCAAATCCAAATTCCATATTCTCTCTAGATCGCGTGCATCATTCACAGCCCTTTTATACACACACTATTACTTTCTTGCTCTATCGAGATATTCCATGCAGCTGATTCTCACAAAGTCAATCCAAGACGCACTTGATACTGCACTTGTGGATCAGCCTGGATTCAGTGCGGCATGTCAACGGGAAGCAGAAACGGCTGTCAAAGCTTCTCTCAATGAAGACTATGGCATCTCCCTCACATTACTGCGTGAATTGGCTACATTCCTCGGCAAGAAACACCCTGGTAAAACATGACTTTATATATCATATCAATAATCTCATGATGCTTTCTACAGGACGGGTGTGGTTCCATGAGCTTGTGCGTGGTAGTGGCGTATACATTGAACCCAAACCAGAAGAAGACCCTGAAGTGCGTGAAAGGATATACTTGTGACATAGTGGGAGGTGGAGGCGTTGGATGCATTGCAATCACTGACACACACATCTACTTAAGGTTAAAGAAGCACGAGAAGTGTTCCTCGATCGATTAAGGCAAGAGCAACAAAACCGGGAATATGCAGCCATGGTGAGCTCAGTGGTCGGCTCTGAAAATGAAAGATTTGCTTTTGGATTACATGCGAACGAGCTCAAACAAGTACAAGGTCATATTGTCACCATCCTCAACATTGGTCTTTCAGTGGCAGCGGTCTTTACAGCAGTATATATGGGATCACGTACAATGACGGATGATGTAGGCATTGTAAGTTGGAAAGCGTAGCAAGGTCTTGGAAGAAAGGTATGGGTAACTCAACTTTTATCATTAGCGTGTCCTACTCTCTCTCGCTGGTGCATTGATCATTGCTATCGTTGAAACGGTTTTGTATATCGGTTACGCACAAAGAGTATTAGCGCCACCAAAGAAATCTAAATCAATAAAATAGTATCTTGACAAAAAAAACGCTACGCTATATTACTTTTTGGGTAGACCATACAAGATCTTCTTCCATAACATCTAGCTCTATGAGATCAGCGACTTGTGTACCAGCTTAGATGTTTGAATGGGTCGTTCGGCTTTCTAGGAACGACTTTGATCTTGAGCGTATCACGCAAGTAGACTGCCCAAAAAAATGAGACAACATGCTGGTAGGAAGCGTACATGATTAACGGAATGAGCAAAGTACTTTATTGGTTTATGATGAGATATACATGGGGAATTATAGTTCTTCCAAAGGAGCTCGAGACGAAGCACGACGATTGCTCAATGATACCCGCCGACTCTCTCCACTGCAGAAAGATTTGAAAAGACCAAGCTCTTTCCCTTTTGCGTAGCAGTCGATCCAGCCCATGCGTCCCGATATGTTGTGTTGGTGATTCTCAATAAATGAGAGCTCCTCTTCAACTGTATCATTGTCCTTCCTTGCATATAGTCTTTTCTTTGGAGGCAGCTCAACGCTTTCTTCGGTGTCTGATTGTAGGATCTATGTCATAACACGATTGTTGTAGTCGGTGGCTTTCATAATGGCTTTGTTGACCTTATTGGTGGGTGTCTGAAGAGTACTTACTTGGTGCTGTATACGACCCAAGAGAATGATACATATTGGTTTTGCACATGCTTGACAGGGTCGGTTGACAATTTGCTGAGCACGTTTCAAGCATGTATTTATGTCGCCTACAAAGGAGTCCCAGTTTCCCATCAGATTGAGAGGTTGCCTTTTGCCTACAAATATGCCTACCACAAAGGGTCCATCAAGAAACACAGCCAAATGCCATTAGGCAGTAATGAGCCCACCAAGTGATAAAGCAACAAAGTGGGCTACATAATAGATGAATGGATCATGAGTACCATCATTATGGGGATTACCTAAAGACTATCCTTGAGACTTACCAAAGGCCATTGATGATGATGATGTGCGTACAAGAAGAAAGAAAGGGCGTATGATAGGGTTGGTGACAACAGCCTTGTTTATATGCTATTGGGCGTGGGAGTTGTTGTCATGATGGATTGAACTGATAAAGTGGCCAAGCCCCATGGAGTACTGAGTCAAAGTGATGGAAAAGTAACGGTTGATAAATTTGTAGGTGACAAAAGTATGTGAATCACAAGCATGTAATTTTGATATATGGATAATTTTATGCATTTGCTACGTATGAGCTGTAAGCGTGATCGAGCTGCTTCCTTATGATTGAACATCCCAATCGTTAAAATAGAATCCTTGACAACAAAACAATTTGTATTACTTTTTGGGTGGCCATGCAAGATCTACTTCCATAACATCTAGCTCTATGAGATCAGCGCCTTGTGTACCAGCGAGGGATGCAAGATTAGGTTGTGTGCGTCCAAGATCACCATGAACGAATTCCTTGATATAAGTGCCAGCTTGTGTATTCATGGTGACAACGGCAAAGTGCTTTTCAGGCCCAGCTGAATCACCCGCCCGTGCAGGTCGTGCGATGTGTAAATAATGGATCTCCTTTTCACGAATGATGCCAGCACGACTAGATAGAATGATATCAATAATGGCCGAGTCGAATAGTGGTATGTGCCTCCTCATCTTACCGCTGAAATACACGAGCAGGCGTATTTTGTTGAATCTTGAATGGTTCTTTTCCAGCCGCATTGACCTTATCCATCATCTCTTGTGTCACCGGATCTGACATCCATACCAATGCTCTGACAAAATGAATCAATTCAGGCTATCCCATTATATCCTTAGCCAAACTCTACCTGTAAGTCTTTCGTTTAAATTGCTCGCCTTCTTTGATGATCTTGGTATCCTTTCTAAGGAGCATGGACATTGCTCAATCAACCCATTCCAAAGATAAATGGTCCCAGCCCTCACCGAAAATACTCACGGATTGATATTGGTAAGGTCTCTCAATTGTACAGCAGCCTTGGTGTCTGAAGAGTTGATTGTGCTTTGCATGGTGTCGTACTCTTCTTGAGCGAACTTGGCGATGCGTGGGTTGATCAACTCGAGGTAAAATGGTCTTCCAGTGCCAAGCATTCGTACATTAGCATCCTCTCTTCCGGCAGACACAAATTTGTATCCTACCCATATACAATTAGTTCCACCATGTAACAACCAGCTATAGGTCTTACCATCGCATCGATGCTGGGTTTTGATCAATTCACATATAGATTCTGAAACGCTGTTCTCGGCCAACTTTTTGCCTTTGATGCTCCATGGTGTCTGGCTAAATTCACGTGACAACTTGATATAGCGACCTGATAAATCCAAAATCAGTAAATCCATCATTCCCCCCCATCTTGAATACCCATTACTCACCTGCCAAGTACACTGAATCATGCATAAGATCGAGACTTGCTAATGTTGCAGACGTTGTTTGCTGTGAAGGAGGAACCGAAGTCAGGCTATCATACGAGCATCTTAGTAAGTAGTCTATTAATCTCCCTAAAGGTATACTTACGATCTCGCCTCATCATCCGACAATGCATTAAGAGCTTCAGCTACGGTGGATCTCGAATCACCAAGAATCGTTATCTTGCCCTGATACAAAAGAACATGAGAAATGAGACTAAATCCTTTTCTTTTCCAGAAAGATGCCTTACTTTTCTTTGCTTTTTGCGAACCTTGAGCACAGGATTCTTTGCTTGGGTCAAAAACATATGTTCGGTAGCCGTAGGTTCATGTGCCATAACAACTGTCATCCGTAATGGTCCCTCGGTATTGATATTGAGTCCCAACTTGTTTCGCAGCAATTTGGAAATGAGATGCTTGAATGGCTCCTTGGGTTCTCGAGGAACGACCTTAACCTTGAGCGTGTCACGCAAATGAAGTGCCAAAAGATGATCACGAGGCAACATGCTGATAGGAAGCGTGCATGATAGATTCACTTGTTTGGTCTGATAGCCTTCGCGTTCGAAACGTTGTTGTAGATCATCCGAAAACTCTGTATTGTCAGGAGCAGAGAGACAACCAAGACACGCCGTGCATACGAAATCGGACGCTTGATCTTGATTGCCGAGCAGCTTTGCAAATGCAGCACCAAGATCCTAGAGTGCATAAAGAGGTGTAAGGTTGGCGATCGCGTGTATATAAATGTGGAAAAGCACCTGCCTGTTCCGGTACAGCATACAGCTTTAATGGTCGACACGACAAGAATCGAAGACAACAACGGAAGCAGCATTGAGCCTCTCTCAGTTTGCGAACAATGGACAGCGATTCCTCTGGATTGTCACCAAGTTGAGACTGGATTTCCTTGAACACGTCCATGGTGGTGGTATAACGTCAAAAGACAAGAAGTGAAAAATTGGTCGGTGTTCCTTTTCCATCAACCCTCCCCTCTTTATTGTAGATCAATGTTCATTTCTCAAGTAGACCTGTGATATAGTAAAAGACTACTTAGACATCATGTAACTCTTCCTCAAATATCAAATCCATGCTTTGGAATAAGATGCCATATATCACCGCTCACCTTGTCATAATAAAAGTCGAAACATTGGCTTGTTAGCTAACAATTGGATTGATGCTGGCACAAGTAATGAGGTTGCTAGTGAAGGTACATACAGTGGTGACGATGGCCATCATCATCAACCATGATAAAAGAATATCAAAGAGGGTTGAATATGACAGCTCCTCCAACAACGAGCAGGCAAACATCCAAGTGAGCGTGTTGCATGGCAACGACTCTCTACTAAACGACTAATAATGAAGCCAATGGAACAAAGAGGTCCAATAATGAGCATGAAAGACTACTTTTCAATGACAACTCGACAATGACATGTAATAGAATGAAGCATGCGTTTATTGTGTTGTACGACAATGGGTTCGCATAATGCACCTGGACACATTGAAAACTAAAGCCGTCACAGAGCTCAGCATCGTGAGATTTCCCCAGCTTGTTTGAATGCAATAGCGGTGTTGTTTTGGTTTTCCTTCTATACACACTCTCTCCCCATGGCTGCCATTCTCGAAAAGATTGCAAAGTTCGCCATTCCCGCTGGTCTTGTTGTCGGTGGTCTTCAGTCTGCCATGTACGATGGTAATATCACCCTCGATCCAACATGCTAAAAAACACGCGAGCTGAAATGTTTACTCTTTTTTCTTCCCCAGTCCAGGGTGGATACCGTGCTGTCATTTTCGATCGTGTGCAAGGTGTCAAGTCTGATTCCTCCGGTGAGGGCACTCATTTCCTTGTTCCTTGGCTTCAACGCGCCGTTTTGTTTGATGTCCGTACCAAGCCTCGCAATATCTCCACCACCACTGGTTCCAAGGGTAAAGAAAAAAGATGTGTGTATATAGAGAAGCAGGGATAGTGACATTCCTTCTCTTGAAAACTAGATATGCAAATGGTCAGCTTGACTTTGCGTGTGTTGCATCGTCCTGAGATCAAGAACCTTCCTGTCATTTATCAAAACTTGGGTCTCGATTATGATGAGCGTGTGTTGCCATCCATTGGTAACGAAGTCCTCAAGGCTATCGTCGCTCAATTCGATGCCAGTGAATTGATTACTCAACGTGAAGTTGTCTCTGCCAAGATCCGTGAAGAGTTGTACAAGCGTGCTAGAGATTTCAACATTGCTTTGGAGGATGTGTCTATTGTAAGTAGGGGAGGAGAGGATATGGATGCCATGACAACAACAACCATCTCATCTCAAATTTTTATTTAGACCCACATGACCTTTGGCCGTGAATTCACCAACGCTGTCGAACAAAAGCAAATTGCTCAACAAGAAGCTGAACGTGCCAAGTTTGTTGTCGAACGTGCTGAACATGAACGTCAAGCTGCTGTCATCCGTGCTGAGGGTGACTCTCAAGCTGCCGAATTGATCTCTCAATCCTTGGCTAAGGCTGGTCAAGGTCTCGTTGAATTCCGTCGTATTGAAGCTTCCAAGGAGATCGCTGGTACTTTGTCCGCTTCTCGCAACGTCACTTATCTTCCCAGCGGCCGTGGTGATGGTAGCAACATGCTTTTCAACATTGGTGCATAAACAACTTGTCGAGGATGATTTTGGAATGAAAAATGAGAGCGCTGTTTATATACACACACACACTTATATAAAAGAAGACACAGAGTATATAATACGACATTGCATTACGGAATACATGATTGCTTAAAAGTGGAGGGAGGGGGTGGATGAAGCAACAATAGCAGCAGGGATACGCTTCAATGAGGAGGTTGGGGGAAGGAAGGAAGGAAAGCTTGACGAAATAAAAAAGAGCCTGCATGCATTCACCATCACTAGATGTCTAATGGATGCTGTAGTAGGAGTTTTAGTATACTTAATCAAGACAAATAGACTATGATTTCTGATCATGTGGTTCTGTTGTGGTGGGGGATCTACTATGCGTCTCATTTTGAGAGATGTAATTATAGTAACTTTGGATTTCTTCTTCTCCTGCGGGTGGTGGTGGCTCATTGGTAATGGTAGGTTCTTCTGGCTGCTGTATTGCCACTTGGGGTTGATAACTCGGCACGCGTTGTCTGCCATTATTATTATGTTTAAGGTCATCATCGTTTTCAGACAATGTCCCAATCAAGGTGTTACTTGGGGACACGCCTAATTCTTGGTCACGTTGGTTGAGGCTTGCTTTACTTGGGCTATAGGCCAATTGGGGCATGTATTGTCGTTTCGATACCATGGTAGACAAAGAGGATCGCTGATCAATACTAACAAGCGTATCAGCTGTCAATCGTTTCGCATCTCTACTTGTATAGGCTGGTGGTGGGTGCAAGTGATAGGCACTATTTTCACGTAATGTGCTATGACCCGATTCACTATCTTTCCGTTGACGCTGATTGTACCCCCAAGGTTGATTGTTAGCTGATGATGGTGATGTATGGTTGTTTGTTTTTCTTTTTCGAAGAAGGAAAAATGCAGCTAGACAAATCACTATGACCCCACCTATTGTGCCGACAATCGGACCGATAAGATGGGCATTGTTGCTATTATTGTGATCCTGCTGATCCACGTTGATACTATTATTATTGTTGGCGAGGGGTGTAGTAGTCGAGGCTGGTGAATTGGTTCCAAAATTTGGATCACTTTGAACCACAGCACTGGATGGTAGTTGCACGACAAATGTTGGCATGGCAGATGCAGAGTGCATTGTTGTTGAGCTAGCTGCTGCTGCTGTTGCTGCTGTGGTGGCAACTGATGGGTGCAACATGGTTGCTGGTGCTGATACTAAGTTGCTGTAGGGTCTAGGTAGACGTAACAATGTCGATGGACCTGCTCTACCGTGTCCATAATACTTTGATCCATGAACTTTGGGTGCCGTTGTCGCACTTGCATGATAAGGATGACGAAATGTGGTGGTATCCATGGTGATGGCCAAGTATCATACACGTAAAAAGTAATCCCGACAATAAAAGGAAGAGTGATTGTGAAAAAGAAAAGTATCGGTGCGTATCGTAAAGTGACAAGGATATCAAGTGAAAAAGAAAAGAAAGGAAAAAGTGAGGAGTTGGGGGCCAAGTAACGGCAAAACACTGTTAGGGGAAGATGAGGATCAGATATGCAGGACAAGCTGTGCCCAACGACTCCCCCACTCCCCTCCCATAAGAGCATAATCGGTGGTGGTATAGGTGGGTGCTTTACACGTATGAATGGGCAAGTCATTGTTGATGCATTATTGAGCCATTGATTTATCCTTTTTGTATACATCAATGCGCTTCATATTTGCCATGATTGGACGAGCGCATCCTTTTGGATCTTGCATGGATGACATTTGAAAGCTAACCTGTCGACACCAGCTTTGAAGGCGTGATGCTGTAGTTGGTGAATTAAATCGAACAATGTAATAGTGCAGCTAAACCATATCACTCGTATTTGCTCGCCAATCTAACAATGGTGGATATGCATGCACTTTAATGTGAAACGGATTGCAGGCTAAGTTTACTCGTGATGATGATGTTGTTGATGGTGGTTATCTTATTCTGCAGCAAATCCATGCTTTGCCATATGTATCCAAAAGTGAGGGGTGCCTACTGATGGCCCATCATCTCCCCTTTCTCCAAGTTGCCCTTTCGCTTTCTCGCTGGAACTTAACAAGCACATCCTGCGTCTCCTTGTGTGTGACATGAAGGTAAAACCCACTTTGATAAAAGAGTTGTTACAGAATGTTGCACAAATAAAAAATAGAAACACTATCTATAGCACTGCAAGTGGCGTTAATTCATGAATGGGGTGGATTAAAAGTGATATCCATAACCTTCTAAATGGCCAAATGGGCAGAAGGCTATTGTCATGTGCTGTGGAATGAAAGGTGTGTGTGTGTGTTGGGGAAAGGTGGGATTTGTGTGAGTGAGCAAGCACATGCTGATATCTGATAGGATGAAATTATTGAAACGCCGCATCGGTGGGTGGAAAGTGGGTAAGATGTTTGACGCAATCAGAAACTGCATTCGTCATCATCTCTTCTTCCTCATTGTTGCCGACGTCGACAAGTATTATCGTCATCAAAAAAAAGTTGCCTCACCATACCCAAAGCTATCCTCCTGCGGAAAAAAATCGAATCACCGACGATCAAGAAGCATCCCCTTAATACTTTGAAGTGTCTGTGCCTTGGTTTTATTGCACGTTTATAGTCTCGGTATGAGCTTAATAGAAAACAAGAGAACAAGAAAAAACTTTTTTTCTTAACGCGATAGTGGTAGAGAACAGCCTTTTTCCAGCTCACGCTTTTATTACTCGCTTATCTATTCTTCTATACTTGTGTTGTATCATTACCACGTTATACATCCTCAGTGTATAAGCCAACACCATCCACTGTGTCCAAAAAGCCGCTGACCAATCTCGCGAATATACCACGCTTTCACCATCATCCAGCAGAATTAATAGCGCCTTTATCATGACCGACAGCACAGCGTCCTCCACCTTATCATCCGACAACCATCATCAAAACGAGTCACGAGAACAACCTCTTTCCACCAAGCGTACAGCTTCCGATGAACCTGACAATGCGAAGGATGCAAAGTTGCGCAAGACATCAGACTCGCCAGAACACCCCATCAAAGTTGAAGTAGAATCGGCCAATGACAACAATGGGAATGGATCGACAACTTCTCCCAACCTCAACAACGGCACCCAAAATGGTGGCACCAACAATTCATCCACCTCGAACGTAGATAACAAGTCTTCGAGTAACGGCGTACAATGCAAATCAAATGAAGCAACATCCAATACTGAAGCTGTAGATGCAGCAGCAGTTGCAGCAGCGGCAGCGGCAGCAGCAGCAGCAGCAGCAACGAATGGTAGTGACATGTTGACTATACCCACAACACAAGGACAAGGAGCAGGAACAGCACCCACAGCAGCAGCAGCAGCACCTCCACCTCCACCAGGACCAGCAGCAGCTCTTGCATTCATGAGTGAACAACAACAGCATCAATTTCTACAGACCTATGCACAAGCAAGTGGACAAGATCTTGCCAATTTGACTGCTTCATCCTTGGCACAAGCAATGGTATCCCCTATCGCCGTGCCTGGTCTTAATCTATTGCAACATCTTCAAGGTGGTAATGTCATCACTGCGTTGCCAGGTCCACCGCAAATTGCCCAAGCAACAGCACTTCCACAGCCTACTGATGGTACAGCAACGGCAGCAGCAGCAGCAGCCACTACAACATCATCAACCAATGATTCGAATAATGGAGGATTGGATGAGGATGCACAAAACAAACGCAATACCAACACACGCAACATGTCGAATGATGAACGAAGGCAGCGGCGTTTATTACGCAATCGAATGGCAGCCAAGGAGTGTCGTAAAAAGAAGAAGCAATACATTCAAGACATGGAAGATAAGATCAAACATCTCGAAGAAGAGAATGCACGGTTACACAAGCAAGTGGATGAGCTCAACGCCAAACTAGCACTTGGATCAATGCAAGGCTCGTCTGAAAGTTATCGCCTAATGAAGGAAGTGGAAGAGCTCAATGCTAAATTGGGTATGGGTCATTTGCCTACTACCAATGGTGTGTTTACTGCTGCCATCATGGCTGCAGCCTCAGCCCAGCAACAACAACAACAACAACAACAATCACAAACAACATCACCACAATCACAATCACAATCTTCATCATGTGCACTACAACAACAACAACAACCCCATCCAACATCCAATCCATCTTCTTCCTCTTCTTCACCGACCGTTGCTACACAGCCACATAATGACACCACAACCACAACCACAGCCAAACATGAGGCTGATCAAGCGTCTCCAGGCACAGCAGCAGCGCCAACAACAGATGACAAAGCCCAGCTTGTGGAACTGATGGCGTCTTCTTCGGAGCAAACAAAACTGGAAAACTGAATTAGGTTGATTCTTTTCATAGCACATCCCCTTTTTAGCACAAGGCATTGCAAAGGGCTCTCACTTGACCTTTACGCACACTCTCTCTTCCCGTACCATATCATTCGTCCTACACTAAAATAAAACCCTTTTTCCAGTATTTTGGATATATACACACCCATTCCAATTGTATATAAAAAAAACTTGTACTCACAGCCCACATGTCCTTTTTTTGTGCTTGTTTTCTTTTCTTTCTTTCTCTCTCTAATCAACATTATTCATACATCCGTTCACGATGAGGACTGTCAAGTATTTACTGGCAGCGATTGTGCTCGCTTTACTTGTTATCATCACATCGCTTTATCGTCAATCCAATTCAGTGCAATCCGCTTTCCAATATTTACGACGCCCTTTCATTATCACGAGCACAACAACATCACATCGTCATCATGATCCAAACGAAAAGTTCTTGACATTTTATCCCCATTCAGGATTACATAACCAACGCTTGGGATTATTGAATGCCATGGTGCTTGCCAAGGCTCTCAATCGTACATTGGTTCTTCCTCAAATCAACCTTGGTCGTGGTACTCACTGGGCCGCATCACCCAAGCTTGCTGTGCGAATGGCTGAATGCCCTGATCTCCCCATACCCGAACGAAGAGGAGGTGGCTGTGCCGATTATCGACGTTACATTCCTGTGCCAGTATCCACTGTATTTGACCTTAGTGTTTTGGATGCCGTTGGCATTCCTTACATTGAGCGAGATGATATGCACGTTTCTTTTTTCTACAACGAGCTTGGTGTATACGATGATGACATGTACCAAGTCAATGACAGCAGTCGCTTTTCGTACCGAATTTATGGCACTCGCAATACCACAACAGGCGACTTGAGGCAATTTGAATACCGCCTTGATCTTGAAGACTTGGCCATGCGACCTGAACGAGCGCTTGTTTTTGGTTCATTGTTTGGTTCAACACGTTTGGTATTGGATCAACGACCGGATTTATCATGGCTACACCGTTATCTTTCGGGTGAACTTGGCTTTGGTCATCCCACCGTGGTGCAACAAACCCTCAATGTCGTTTCTCAATTGGGTGGCCCTGGTGAATTTGTCGGTGTCCATTTACGCACAGGCGATGGTGTTTTCAGGGTTGTCATGGAACAAACCATGAACATGGTACGCCAAACCCTTCAAGGCTTAAGCCCCAATCAAAACCACGTGCAGCAGCAGCAACTCGACTCAATTGAGCATTTGCAATCATTGGGACAACAAAATCAAATTCAAGAATTGTTGCACGAATGCGTCTCCTTACAACACAACCGCCATGAACACGATTTGCATCATCGACTACGCCTCATTTTCATGGCAACAGACGCTGCTCAGCCGAGACAAACATTGCCCAGCTTGTATAACGAGTTTGTGTGTCTCTTTTCTCTATCCGATTTTGACGATGTCATTCAACAAACCATTACTTCATCATCATCATCATCCAATGATAACAGCAACCTTGGTCCTCTTTTGTTACCGCTCTTGGATGCTGAGGTGGCCTCCCATGGTGAATTCTTTGTTGGCACTAAAAGAAGTACATTCTCGAAATACATCGAGTATCGCAATCACCGCTTCTTGTCCTACTATCCAAACCTCGCAACTTTGTCACTTTGATTTCCCACACACATACATCCATTTATATATATAGCACATATCAAAACATGCATTCTATGTAGTCCCCCTTTATACACACACACACACATTCCCATGCGCATGCGCATGCAAAGCCTTCCTCATTTGTTGTATTATGTACAGTAGCAGTAGTAGCACTTTTGCATCCTTTTTCCTTTTATCCACCACCACCATCACCATCATTGCATCGTACACCACCAAGTTACGGATTTGTATAATTGTCTTCATTCACACCGCACACTCTCATGCACGTATATTATCCTCATCCACACACCACACACACACAGCACACGGGTCATGTACAAAATAAAAATAAGAGATATCCTATCGAAAAGAAAACGACATGTCATCTTCCGAAGACTAAATGATAACATGTTTAGCTTCCTTCATCCCACAATCATGGATAAGTTGATACTTACATCGTCTCCATAAGCGCTAAAGTGGTGTAAAAAAGCGATCAGTTATCGTGTTTTTAACAACAACGAAGGAAAAAGGACTTACGGATCACCCAAAACGGTTTCAAGATCACGCACTTGATTCTTAAGGTCGTTTTTTGTCGAGATGAGTTGACGTATATGATCAATGGCTATAGAAAAAAAGCGTCAGTAATCCATGGGTATCCACTATTCTTTAATTGTTACATTTTTGCAGTATCAGAGCTTCCTAATGAATGGGATGTGTGAATAATGATGGCTACAAAAGGATGGATGTGTAATAAACTTACACTCCGATTGCCATGGTTGAGGGAAGGGACAATGTCAATGAGTTGGTCAAATCCGAGCCGGATGTTTTGACGTCGCTTCTGCTCCGAGGCAATGTGGTTGGCTTTTTTCTCGGCTTCCGTGAGTAATTCATGCGGCGCCTTCCGACATCGTCTTGTGTTGGTTGCTGGTTTCTTATTGCTTGGACCATCATCCACTTGGTCACCTTCTTGCTCTGTTGTTGTAGAAGTAGTCGTTTCAGGTGTTGATTGTTGTTTTCTCTTTCGGCTGGTATTATCTATGTCCTGTGGGTCATCGGCAGGTGCCAATGCTGTAGCTAAATGGGAATGACACTGTATCAGATGCGGGGTCGATCAAAGGCATTGGGTTGGGTTGGGGATGTCAATGGACCTGTGTGTTGAGTATTGTTTTGCATATCCATGAATGAAAAAGACAACTAGACATTCGCCCAGGTAAAAAAAGTGAAAGAAAAGGAAAATGTTATATTCAAAGAAGAATCAATCGAGACCAAAAGACAAAGGAAACCCGATTCCGGTAATGCACGTGAAGTGCAGGGTTAATGTCGGATTCACGTGCTATGCTAATCCGATCTACAATAAATTTATCGGCTGGTGGTTTCAATGTAAGAGCGGTGCAAATGCTTGCTCCACAAAACGATGACCAGCATCCTCAATCTGCTGATCGGTGTGTGCTTGTTCCACCATCACTGGATAATGCGACATGCCGCGTTCAGCCAAACGTTCAATCAACCTATCATCACAACAATGATTGTTATTGGATAATACGCAACAACACGTGTCATCATACACGTACTTTTGATCGAGAAGATGGGCATCGGTTGGTGTGGGACCATCAAACGTAGTTTTATCCGTCATGAGCACACCATACTTTTTTCCTTCGAGAGGACTACTATCCTTGTTATCCAAAAAGTGCTTTTCAAATACGGAGAGTGCACCACTAGACAACATTGATGATGGTGTCAATTTTCATTCCTACATCACACACACACCCACACACCACGCACGCTCACACTTTACTCACGTGCTTGAAAAGAGAAATGCGTCAGCCGCAAGCATCACCACGCCTTCAATATCTGTTGTTTCATGCGTATAGTCCTTCATGCATGCCGCTGAAATGCTGTTAATAGGTGTGTGTATACGTATCATCATAGGCAACTTACCCATGGGCGAATAAGAGATATCCTTGATCTCGACTTCAACGTCCTTGTCCTTACTCTCGATACCTTTGGCCAGCAATTTAGCCTTTGATTCAGCATCTATGTGTGTTCATTGTTAGCCAACATAACAAAGAAGGACAAAGAAGACAATAAAACCATCACACACCTTCTGATTTATCAGCGAAAATATGTACACGGGGCATAGTAAACGATTACGTATTAAAAGAAGAAAGATGGTGGTGGTGGGAGGTAAACGTCTTTTATGCAAATGGTGATGGTGGGGTGAATACCCCGGTAAAAGTATGGGTGTTAGATGACAGCCTTGATCTGTCGTCTCGTCAATGCAAACTGCACAGCGGGAAACAAATTTCGTGTTACCATGGCAAGACACAAGGCTCTTTCTTTTTTGTTTCTCTTTCCCTCCTCTCTTTTTCGCTCTCTTCTCACGCCCTTTTTTCTTTCCCTCGCTGACTCTTGATGATTCAGGTATCCACAAACCTTTACCTTGTTATTATTATACTTGATCACAAAGAGATGCTTAATCTTGTATTGGGCTCTATTGGGCTCACGCGTCTAATCTATAATAGAATCACCCCACTACCAACGGTACAACTCCGGCCGAACCTAAAAGCAAACATCATCACCGTGGACGTCGTGGAAGTCGTCGACGTACATCCTCTGCTAGTCATCAAGATGATAGCCCAGCTTTGCAATCCATCCAAGACCTTATTGCAGAGATGCGTCGTCTACCCCATTTGGATGATGACTCTGCTGATCGTAACAACCACCTCAAAATACACGATTGGCCTTCACAACGTAGCCGGCGTCATTCTGAACCACCACTTGGACTCTCATCCAACACAGCAACAGCTATACAACAACAACAAGAACCTCCTTCACCATCATCCTCTTCCACACATCCATTGGCTGTTGTTGGTACTACTACTACTACAAGTCCTACTACTACTACTACATCTTCAACAATATCATGGTCAGCCATAGCGGCACAAAATCCAGAAAAAGCACCAGTGGGAATACATGGTGCATCATCATCATCATCATCATCAGCAGCAGCAGCAACGGGTCATCTGGCAGTTCCATTTCCGAAAAGGGGACGTAGCCGATCATGTAAAGTGTATACCTATATACATCCATGCATCTACTAGGATACTAATAGCCACATGCTTAGTACCCCATATTACAGTACCTGCTCCATACAATGGTCAACAAGCACCAACAACAGCACGACGACAATTGTATGCCACCCATCTTCCTGTACCCGATGCCATGCATCTTGTTGAACAACACGAGTTGTATGCTGGTACTTTGGCTGTTGATTGGAAAGATAGCTCTGACGCGTATGTGGTATGTGAAGAGCTTGGTCGTATTTACATTTATGGATCTCGAAATCGCAACCGTGCTTTACATGGTGACATGGTGGCCGTCGAACTAGTGGATGTTGAAACCATGATGGCTGAAAAAGCTGCAAAAAAGCAAGCGCGTCGTAGATCCTCGGTGATGCTATCAACCTCATTGCATTCGATTCCTGAAAACGCACCTAGTCCAACGTATTGTGGTCGTGTTGTCAGCATCCTTGAAAGACCCAAACGCATGTTGTTTTCCGGGTACGTTGTCAAGGACCCAATGTTGTACATGTACTCACCCTTTTATGTAGCACATTGGCTATTGATCGTCCAAGCAGCACCCAACAACAACAACAAGAGCAACAACATGACAAAAGAAAAGGACCACCTAAAATCATTTGGTTTGTGCCAGCTGATAAACGACTCCCACTTGTGGCAGTGCCCGTCAAACATGCACCTTCAGGATTTCTCAAGCATCACGAAGAATTTAAGAATCGTATATTCACCGTAAGTGAATACATGCTACTGCATGCTTTTATGTATAACGCTTTTTCTTTTACAGGGGAGTGTACAACGTTGGCCAGTGACATCCTTACATCCTTTTGGTTCTATTGAACGCGAAATTGGGTGGATGGGAGAACTTCCAGTACATTCCAAAGCATTGATGTCTGATCACCATCTCAAAGATATCGATTTTACACCTACTGTGCTTCAAGAATCATCCACTTGCCCCAATCATGCTACGGCTACTGGTAGTCCTCATGAAAAAGAGCATGGTCGACTCGATTTGAGATCGCTTCATGCCTTTACGCTGGAATCCAATGGTAACAACATCATCCCATACACCACGTCGACATGCCAAGTTGCATATTAACGATGCCTATTTATTATTAAGATCATGCGTTTTCGATCAAGCCATTGGATAATGGTTTGTTTGAGGTGGGTGTACACGCGGTCGATGTGGCTAGCATGATACGACCCAACACCATCACCGATCGTGAGGCTCGTGAGAGAGCTGTGGCTGTACGACTTGTTGAGCGTACCGTGCCTATGCTTCCAGAAGCATTTGCATTAGAGCATGCAAGATTGATACCCGGAAAGGAAAGGTAAGAGAAAGAAAATGGCCTATACATACGACAAGCAATGTTGTAATGAATGTATATCATTTCAGGCCGGCTTTGTCGGTTCTTTGTCATGTGACCAAGAATGGAAGCCTGATGCATACCTGGATAGGCAAGACGCTGATACAGTGAGTGAAAGGCTAACAACATGGCATAGGGGTAACCATGATAGCTAACGGGTTCTACTATGATAGAGCGTGTGAAGGGATGAATGATATAGATTATCAAGACCAACTTTTGGACATTTGTCAATCATTGCAAACACGTCGTATTCAAGAAGATGGTGGATTATGCCTTGCGCGATCATACCAAAAATTTGATATAATGAACGACAATGGATATCCATGTCAAGTGACACGTGTACATGAGCACAAGCATGATACGAATGTACTTTTACGAGAATTGATGGTGTTGGCAGGACAGCAAGTAGCACAAAAAATCTTGAGCAGGTTCTCGGAAGAAGCCTTGCTATGTCATCAATTAGAAACCACTGCATGCTCATCGTCCTCTCAGCAGGTGAGTATAGCAACCATACACTACGTGCCCCGTCATACTAACGTCACCGTTTTAGGACTTGGTCAGAGATTATTTGGAAAAGGACACTGGGTCCTTCACAGAGTTGATTAAGGCTGCTGAACAAGTAGTGGATCAAAACAAGCGCGATGCGTTATTACACATGTTGCAACCCAACCCAGAGAAATACGTTTGCAGTGGCACCTTGGATATTTCTCAGTACCGACACGGTGCCTATGCCGTACCATTGTATACCGTATTTGCACAACCTCTTGACAAGTATGCATGTTTGGTTGTTCAACGTCAATTGCATGCGGCACTCAAAGGAGGTAAATGATCATAAGCATCATCATAGAGAGCGTGTATGCTAATTATTATTGCCGTTCTTCTATTAGAGGGTCCATGTGAGAAACAACACCCTATTGAAAAGGTGGCTCGGCATTGTAATTCCAAGGAAGCTGCCGAGCGAGATGCTGAGCAAGCGAGTAAAGCACTGTATACATCAGCCTATGTGTACCGTGAATGTCTTGAAGGACGACCTGTCATTCAGCAAGCGGTGGTCATAGGTATTCAACATCACGCACTGACGCTATACATTCCCGATTATGATCTTCAAAAGGACGTGCATTTGCTCAACCATCCAGGGCTATTGCATACTACTTTTCATTCGGCCGACCATAGTATGGAGTTGACATGGGAAGGGGATGAGATTTCTCAAGCTGAAGAAGAACCACCATCCTCTTCGTCAGTGGCAGCAGCAGCAGATGATCATAATAGTGACCTCGTGTTGACCGTGGATGATGAAGAACACGGCCTACGACACACATCCACGTCCATAGTTGAATTTATGTCATGTATTGATATTAGGATCACGTCTGATATGAAAGTTGTCAGGCCATGTTTGGATATCCAATTGGTCAACCCACTCTTGCAGTAACCCTCTCCCTGACCTCATCTCTTTTGTACACCTCTCCCATGATGCATAACTTAATAGTGTTTTATTTCAAATCAACGAAGGATTATTACATGTTACTTGAGTCTCGTTTTATGTGATGGTGAATAGGGAAAAAGATACATAGCAACCGTTGCTATTGGCTACCCACTGAAAAGGAATCTTGAGTATTGAAATAGGCAAGGTCGGCAATGCATCTTCGCTTCTCAGCCAAGCCATCCTTTCTTTTTCTCCAGTTGTTTGAGCCCACCACCTCCTGCATTATACCATGGCAACCGAACAAGAATTCCAGCGTACGTATGTGTATACCATTGACCGATGTAATGGAGCACTTGAGTCTAATGGGCAAGTTTTGTTGTGTTTTAGAAAAGCTCAAGGCTTGCTGTAGCATGGCTGAGACTTACCTCGAGGACATCAAGATCGATCGACCTGTTACCGACGATGCCTTTGATACCGCCGATCTCCAAGACAAAATGAGTACGTATAGGAAGCGAGAGAGAGATATCTATGTGTGTGTGTGGATGATAGACTTAAATGGTGTATGTATGATATGATAGGCAAGCTTGCCAAAGTATTATCACATGATGCGACCAAGTTTACGATTGCATGCAAACCACCACGCAAGCCAGCTGAAGGCGTTCGTATGGTGGATGAGATGAGCAACACATTCTTCAGATTGGTGGGCTTTTACAATACCATTCCTGCATCCGCTGGTCAACAATATCGTGATACCTATCGCAAGGCTATACGTGATCTTTTGATGGGAGCATTATCCTTATGGCACGCATTTCGTGATGATGGCAACAAATTCATGGTACCAACGGCAGCATTGTGGGAGACTTGCAAAATGATGGAAACGGGGTTGCCCGCCAATAATCAAGCAGCTGTCCTTGCACAATGGAAAGACATGCAGGCCACGATGGAGGATGCCAAACAAGAAGTGCATGAGCTTGCAGAAGGTGGTGATGATGATGAAGATGGAGACATTGAACCAGAAATGAAGCCTGTTGCTGCTCAATGTGCCAAGCTGGTGGATCTTGCCGTGTTTGTCAGCACAAAGATTGAACGACGATGTCTACGTGAGACAAAGGATGTCAACATTTGTGATCAGTTGTATATCAAGTCCAGTGCTCTTGCCGATGAAACGGATGTGGTGGTATCACAGCTCTATGATGTGGATGATCCAGAGATTATGCGCACAAAGCATATTGCTGCATACGTTGATTGTTTATGTGATCTCATGGCTTTTGCGCAAAAGCATACTACTGAGGAGCACTCAAAATGGTTTGAGGTACGTAGACAAAAGAAAAAGATTGGGATAGTACAACGAAACTTACATACCATATATTATTTACATACACAGATGGGCATCAAGAAGGTACGAGAGATTGCAGAAAAGAAACAATAGATAGAACAAGGGCATGTATATGTACAACAAAAGTAAACGAATAGTAGTATTATGTATCTACCGTGCCGATTGTGGATCGATGAAGGATGCGAGAGTAATGGCTGACATGGTGCGTTTTCTTAAAAGAGATGCATAGGAACGTGTTGTGGGGCTCGGAGGAGATCCGACATCTTCTTGAAGTAGGGGTGACAGCAATAATTCACTGGGTATCTGTAAAAGAGGCATGACATGTGTAAGCATGCATATGTATATACCATCATGGGGTCTTAAACCATAAACTAGGCTCTGAAACACTTGCCGTGATAAACTCGGGTTGGTATTGTATCAGCAAACGAACGACTTCGATTTCTTGCAAGCCCGCTGCTGCTGCTATACTTTGATGAGGCGATGTTGTTGCTGAGGGTGGAGCAACAAGCAAACTTGGTGTCAACACAAGAGCAAGATTTTGAGCTGTCATTTTGTTTTTGGAGTGAAGTGACGCGACTTGGTTCCAGAAAAGACATAGCAATTGCAATAAATCACGGTTTGGTTTGGGTAGCATGCAGCAAGCAAGATGAAGAACTGTTTTGGTCTCCTTTTCAGTAGGCATTCCTAAAGAGTAGTGTACATAAAGGAGGTGATGATCAGCAAACAAGGTATGTGTGTGGTTCACAAGACATGTTGTGTATATACTTACGGAGACTTGCAACAAACAAAGAATGAAGTTTATAGGTAAGCAATGGCTCTGGAAGATCACGCAAGTATCTTTTGAGTATAGCTGCAAGTTGAATAGCTGAAGTGTCGTGAAATAAACGTTGTATGTATGGCTCATCATGATCGATCTTGTTGCACATGTCTCTGAGATCACGAATGTTACCATTCTTGCGAAAGATGCCTTCGACGGTGAGATCTACAAAAGCATCATGGTGGTCACCTGCATCAATACATGGTTTTTGTGTGTGGGAAAAAAAAGAGAGGTGTGTATATGTACCTTGTTGGAGTAAAGCCAAAATGCAGTTCTGCATGATCGGTGGAATAGCTGCACTTTTTGAGAAACAAGCAGCCATGATCGGGTGATGGGTCATCATGTATCCTATGGCGTCACCACGTGTCGTTGTGTCGTTCCCACCATCATTGTTTGCCATTCCCCAATCCACATTATCCAGGGGTTGACCAAAAACACGTCGTTGATGAGCGTGTTCATTAGACAAAGATGCCGATCGTCCAAGGTTGTTACTATTTCGAAAATGCAGTTTGACCTTGTCCCACAATGAACCGCTTCTTTTGCCGCTAAAGAGTGACACCAGGTCGCCCACCCGCATGTATTGTCCAACATGGCGGTCGATCACTGCCGCTGCAGTGCGTCGTAATACTTCATCCTCCTCCATGGATACTTGAGCAAGTGCCACTTGACGCTGTTGGTGTTGATGCTGATGAGAGCTCATTAAGAGGGTTGATTGAGGACGAGGAGGAATAGGAGATTCCTTAATGGAAGTAGTATCATGCATAACACCACCATCATCAACCATGGATGATCTGTGCTTTTGTTTCCGTTGATAACGATCCCTAGCTCGATTGGCAGCTGCAGCTGTTGTAGTAGTACTAGTATCATTGCCACTATGACTACGACGTGTTGTGGTACTCAATGCACGTCTTAATAATGTTGTGCCAAATCGTGTTGGTGAGGATGTTCCATTATCCACGTTGCCATGGTTGCTGGTGGGAGTTCGAGTACGTTGAATTAAGGATGGTGAATCATCCGATGACACCTTGGTGCGCTTTATACTTTTTCGCAAATGAGCTGGATTCAAAAAGCCAAAACCTTTGGTGGTATCTACAAAGGCAACAGCAGGAGGCTCGAAACGTAATGCATGGTCTGCCATCATGGTGATTACTACTATCGCCCAAAGTCAATGAAATAAAAGAGGAGAAAAGAAAGACAGCAACAAGCGAGTAGCTGTGCTGGCTGATGGAGCGTCGGATGATCGGGTGTGAAAAATGATTGTGTTGTTTCTGCATTTATATCAACAAAGCTCACTTTTTTCGCGGGAGACCAAACAAATGCGCATCATGTGGCACATAGCTACGCTTTGAGCGGGTAAAAACGATGACTTCATGAAGGTTTGTATCACCGTGCCATGTTGAGAAGGAGATAGCGGACGAATTGTGGATGTCCTTGCTGCACAACGATGAATTTGTGTTGCATTTCAATGTCGTACGACAAAGAGGAATGAAATATTACCACACTGTAAATTCACTGGTAAAGATAGACTCACAGCCTTTAACACGCTACCAAACGTGTGTGAGTAAAAGCCCCATTATCTATTTTTCTCACCGTAGCAATGCATCAGGTTGGGCTTGACGCCATCTGCGAGTGCACTGTTCCTGTGACCATGACAGCTTTTTTTCCTTTTTATTTGGACACTAATGGTAAATGATGTGCAGTACTGCATTGCTTTTTATTTTCTTTTGCTAAAGTTACCCCCTCTTCTACGTACATCATGCACAGCAGCCGATTGTATGGGTGGTCTTTTTACGATACATGTACATTCCCACATCCATAAAATTTGAATGTAGCTTAAACCTATAATGGAAGATCAATCCACAGCTTGTGAATTCTAGCAAGAAGTTGGTCGAAACATGGTGGATAATGCATCTACCAGTCGACGGCCTGTTATGGTTCAACCCCCTTTTTTGATGTCCTAGTTTGGCAAACCCCGCCCAGGTTGACATCGGACTTGGCGTAGACGTGCATAAGAGAGTGCAACACTCTTGGCGAGAGCAAGTGCAGGTCGTTACAGTTGGATGAAAATGGTAATGTGTACAAGGGTAACGAGACGTATGCAATTGGGCACGCATTTAATGTCAATAGAAAAAGCAGAAAGCTAAGCATCCATAGCTGTTGTCACGACCTGCTCTTTATTTTACGCTTTTTGTTGGATGACGATACTACTAGTAAACATGGTTGAAGCACTGTACATCTCGAATATTGTGATTGAAGGGGCGCAATTGGATCAAGGGCAAGAGGTTGTATCTATCTTTGCTTTCGAGTGCGCTGCCGAGGTTGCGATGTAGACATGTGATGGAGAATTTCAAGTGTGGCCTGTTTTCCAGGGGTTTCTGCTATCGTGTCACTCAACCAACAAAGGCATAACACTAGAGCGATTCATGTACAGGGCATCCAAATGTTCCAACTTGTTGGCTATCTCGAGACGTTTTCAGCATACAAGAACGTAACTAAGGGATGATAGGCCCACTTGAACGCTTTTCTACAGCGACAAATGAGCGTAAGTTGATTGTATTCATACTTGTCTTTGGTTACTTGCCGAACAATCAAAGAGATCCAAGCGCCTACGGATACAATTGCTGATGCAGCCAAGTGTAAAGTGGTGTCGTTAGCTGTAAATCAACTCTTGTTGTCATGTTGGATAAGTTGTAAAGCATGCCTTCGTTTGCCTATGCCAAAATTGTATCATGAGTCGTGTGCTTAAATGCTCTGTGTCCCAATCCCAACACTTGCCGTTTACCTAATGATATGTCCATAGCCATCCATGTATGTATAAGTACTGATCGGTGATCTTCGATTCCATCCGTCGCCTTACGCTTTGCGGATTTAAGCGTATGCAGTGAATGCTCTTGCAGTAATGTCTTCGCCATTGTCTAGTGGATCCAAAAAGCCAATTTCCAAAAGATTATTAGCAATAGCCAATGTAAACCACAAGTGCAAGCATATACTGTATGTGTACTCACATGTCTTTCACGCTCGAATCCTCATCCGCCAATTTCAAGTGTGCACGTACGATATACTGATCCTTGTACCCGATTTGGTGAATATGATGGTGTCCAGAGATTATCAACCATTGACGTGTGTCCCTTTCCAACCAGGTCCAAAGGCGCTCTCCCTCTCTCTCGTACAAACGACTCAATTCTTAGTCCTTTCCAAGATAGAAGCTGCCTCCAGGGTCCAACACATTTGAGTTATCCTTTGGATCGATGAATGCTTCCAAGAACCCAATGACTTTGAGCTATGTCAAAAAGAAAGTCAATCATCCATCCTTGCCATCGTTTACTACATCTACTCACCACATGATCAAGATACGCATGAACTTGTTCACGAATACACCCAAGGATCTATGCTTTCATCCATCAACGTCAAGTGCCTCATGAAATCAAATAAAACCACCAACCTTGTAATGTAGAACCTCGAGAACTCATATCTTCAGCGTGCAGCGCGAACCATCATGCCTTCATAAGTCTGATCGTGAGCACCTGGAATCTGTATCGATCTTGACAATGCGCTTTGGGTTGATCGTAGTTGGGTTCAGCGTCCAGCATTGAGATGCGCAAGTCGTTCGTAAGACGCCATTCAGTGTAGCTTCTTCTGTCAACTATCTGAGACGTGTCTATAGAGCGTGGTTGTTTGCTGTATGTGGTGGTTGTGAGCAAAAGAAAAGGTGCGACAAAAGTAAGGAGAGCAAGTTGGTCAAATTATGGTGTCAAACAAAGAAATGAAAGGAAGAGCGGGTCTTTATGGCTGCCATGGCTAACCATGCAAACTATTTGTGCCTGAAACAAAGGTGGATCCACAAACATCATTATGCAGCGCTGTCTGTTATCATGCGATTTTGATGACCGTACACTAGACTTGGTAAAAAAAAAGTCAGCGGACTTGGTGTCATGGTAACTTTTTAGAGAAATAGGGTAATACAGCAATTGCTTATTTTTGATAGCAACGACAATGAAACCATGGCGACAAGACCTAGCAACCATGACACTGTAGGCCTCAGAAAACCTCGACACGTGATGCTCGAGCATGTTTAAACGCCGCTTGAAAGAAATAAAATGGGCCGCGAGAATCCGCAGCCGCCTCTTTTTTCTCTTTGTCCTCGCAAGCTCATTGTCCCTTGTTGTGGATGTATTGGCACCCACTCGTTTGCTCTATGGATTTTACACGGTGTGCAACTCTCTCGCAGTGTGACTGTGGCCCACCAGGGTATTATTTTCTCCACAGTGAGTAGACTTGTGCTTCGGGTATTATCCTTGAGTACAGCGAGAGTGAACTCCACCTGGTTGTTAGTTTCCCCCGCTTTCAACCACCTCGTTTGACACATGTTGAAGGTGCCCCATGTGGAGAGGCGGGAATGGATATGTGGCGACCTTCACGCGGTCATTCCTGTAAGTACTTGGGTCTTCAAACTCGAGGAAACCAACAGCCACATGCTAGTTTAGCTTTATTCACAATAAAAAAGAGATTGTTTTTATAATAACTTGTCTACTTTTCCTATATGATATAAGTTGCTTGCTAATGAACGTGTTCTTGGTTGCTGTGGTGCGAACGATCAAGGGCTTGATCGAGACCTAATGTACGTTGGCTGATGGGTAGAGAGCTTTTGAAATGGAGTGTCGCGTTGCTGCGTCTCGAAGTTGGATCGTGCTAAGAGGTGTAAGCTAAAGGAGATAATAGCTTCTCAAGATCTAGGCGTTTGATTGGAACAATAAAGAGAGTACAATGTTGAAACATACTTGCTGCGTGGCCATGGAGCTCGAGTCGTGTTCGAATTGCGCGTGTTGCTGCCGTTGCCTTGGCATCAAGAGCGTTGCCATTGGAGACGTCTTTGCGATTGTAGTTTGTTCGGCTCACTTGTCTTTGTATCGTTACCGTCATAGCTTGTGTGTTGCAATTTGGATTAGTTTTACCTTGTGTTTGTATCGTTATAGCCTTGTGGTTTGGTGCCTTGGATCAGTTTTACTTTTGCGCTACTGCTCCGCGATAAGGAGTGGAATGAGATTATATCAAGTCTGTGCGCTCTTTATGCAGCTCGACTTGGACAACTAGAAGTGCGTGATACTTGCACCAAAAATGGATGGTGTATGCATAGCTTCATTGTTATGGTCATAATGGATAGCTTCTTTGCTACTCAATGACAATCATCCTCGATCTGTGCAACCTGTCAACAATGCGTCTTTTGTGTGTGTAAACATCCATTTCACTCAGTGGTTCGTCGTCTCCCCTAATGCTGTCAATATCGTCAATGAAGAGCGACATCTCCTTCACGCTTATTCTTTACAGCTCATAGGGAAAGCATAAATGCATTTATATCTCAAAACTACACAATCCGATCATCTTCGCTGCTTACTGGACACGCGTACCAATATTAAAAGTAGGTTGACAACATAGGAAGTCACCTCTGTAATAATGGGGATGTGTATTAGGCGTACAAGTGATTGATTTCCTTGATAGATTTCTTATGACTACCCTAATTTGGCCGATGTATGCATCGACAACATTGTGTCCCATCACTTTATCAGCTCATCATGCATCAATCTATCAATGCATCTCCCCGATAGACAATACCCACGCCCACAATGCACAATAAAAGGGTGTTGTCGCTGTCAATCATACTCCCACACGTCTCTTTCCTCTGCCATACTTCTTTGATTGCTTGCAAGGCCAATTTTCCAAGGTTTGTGTGTATCCCATTTCTTGCAAACTTTGTGAATAAGCGCTGATCTTTGTGGTCATTCATAGAAGTGCGTTATCTTTATCCTACTCTCATTGTCGTTGTATTGCGATATTGAATTCTTGAAATGAGGTAAAGCTTGATCATGTTGCATGAAGAGTCACTACTCATACACGTTCCTTGTTACTTTCGATATAGCTATCTCTCCGTGAAGCATTTGCAAAAGTTGATTGTGGAGCCATGGTCTACTTCGGATGCTGAAACTGACTTGGCGCAAATGAGCAGAGGATGATTTAACGGCTTCATTCAAGATTTTGACACATGCTGTAACCCCTGCCGCAATTCATTTTTGCTGTCCACGTATTATCTCAAGATTCTCTTCCGCAACCTTGTAAAACAGTCGAATAGTGTCATTCGTTGAGCTGTAGTCTATTGTGAGGGTCGAAGGTGATTCTGAAGATATAAAGTGCCCAAGAGCCGCTAATGGGTGCATTTCTTCAGATACATGGATGTATGTAGGTTTTACAATTCCTCATGCTTATTGGCCTGGCACCGGTCTGCTTAGCAAGAGCGTTCTGAATAATCAACGCGTCCTCAATCTATTGACAAGAAGTATAGTGGATGCACAACGCTGTATACTGGTTTCTGAAGTAACGTTGCGGGGCCATATCCATTTGTAAATGCATCCATAGTATATAATAATTCACAAGCTAGCAAAATCCAAGCGTGTTGTAATAAATAAACAATGCTTTATTTCATCTAGCTATCTTGCTACATTGTCATCACCATTGTCATCTTCGTCCTCCGCCATCATTCGTACTCGTACTCGCACTCGTCAGCAGTCGTCAATCTCATCGTCACCAACATCCGAAAACACGCAAGTGGAAAAGAATGAGATCTTGAAGGCTTCCTTTTGAATCTCGTTGTCGTTATCATTGTCATTGTTGTGAACGTGGTGATCATCGTAATCGTCGTCTCTATAAATAAGCAGGCAAGTTAGACCATCTGGTACCAGAATGATGACGATTTGGTATACCGTTAGGCGATCCTCTCTAAGGAAGAAAGCAAATCAGAAGGAATTCACAAACCAAATCACCACCATACGAGCAACGTCGGGCGATCCCTTGTTCTTGAGAAGGCACTGCACGAATCACGCAAGGCCAGTTCGATCCATGGCAAGGAAGGACATCACTTACGTAGAGTCCAGGCTCATAGTTGTCCTCATTCATCCTCTCCAAAGAAAGAATGATCCCCAATCCTTCCAATCATTTCCCACCTCATGAAAAGAAATCCTCAAGGGAAAGAACGAGCCTGTCACGAGAAGAGCGTGCTGGTTAAACACATTCACGGCCGAGCTGTTGCAAATCCCCTTTTACCTCAACACGGTGACCATGCTCTTCCAAAATCCATCGTCATCGACCCATCAACTCAAACGCAGGCCTATAGAGCCCTGGACGCGTTCCAAGAAGCTTTTCCAGCACACTTGGCTAGTGCAGAGCGACGCAGCGACCACTTGATACAGGCTGGGACTTGAACCCAAAGAGATGATGATGATGCCCCAAGTTGCATTGCCTGACCAAAGAAACCTATTCAATTCATTATTAGCACACACACAATGAACATTCTTTTCATTGTTTGTTTCATTGTACTTGCCCTTTCCATATACACAAAGACCCGTTGTTGTTGGTTACTGGAAACCGAAAACCATGGTGTAGTATAGTTGAGCCGAAACAAAACGCCAAACCAGCCAACGTCTTGAAACCAAACTTGCCCTCTATACAAGCTGACGCGTCAATGGAACCAAGTCGGCTGCAACATTGGACTCTAAAATGTACCTGTTGACACCAAGCGTAGACCGGGAATAGCAACGAGCAAAAGGAAGCAACAATATCGCCATGGCAACCACCAACCACCAACCACGCTCATTCCTCAGCACTTGGACACACTCACTCTCCCTGACAATGCATGTTCAGAACTACATTAACACCTCACAGCCAACAAGAGCACTTTTTTATAATACATTACCTTGATCGAGATGTCGTGTCGTGAATGGAATAAGGGAAGGTGGGAGAAAAAGAAGAGAAGCGTTGTCTCAAGTCGTGGAGCTACCGACCCCCAAGTTTAAATCCCCTACTGCTATTACACTGATGCCACTTATCAATCACCCTATATACACCATCCACCCATAGTCATTATCACCCTCACGATAGAAATAGGTACACGTAAATAAAAGAAATGATCCTCACGTATAGCAAAAGGGTGTGTGCCATTTTACACTTTACATGATAATGATGATCCAACAACAGCCATTACCTTACTACTACCAGGTTAGCTCGAATCCTGAAAGTTAAATGATGGGCATGCTGGGCTGGAGCAAGACAATCGTTCGTATGCATTGGATTGGACAACAAAGGTGAATGGAAGGAATGGGCTATTAGCCGGCAGGTTACAAATAACTTACCAATTTGATTCTTCTGATATTGGATGATGTTTCTGTGTTTGAGCATTTTTCAGTCAAATCTCATCGGATCAAGAAAGTTGAATGATGGGCATGCTGGGCTGGAGCAGGACAATCGTTCGTATGCATTGGCTTGGGCAACAATGGAGAATGGGGAGGACTAGGTTATTAGCTGGCATTTTGAACTATTCCTAAATAGTGTACAAGGATCATGCATCGCCTGTGCTGAATGACTCAAGTTACACAAACACGCCCTCTGCATCTTTTGCTCTATTATAGTCATACTACTTTACATTAAGCAAAGACCACTTCTCATATAGCATCACCCTTACAGCATATGTAAAACATAAAGGTGTCTGTATCTCCAAACTTTACAATCAAACGTGGGCCCTTTAATAGATCAACGTGCTCGTCGGTGAGATATTACGTATAAAAAGAAGATGATAGAGAAAGTGAAAGTACGTTGAGAATCAATATACTGTATTCAACTGCTGTTGCCAGCTACAACTACAACATGTCTTATATAGGTTTCTAGGATGGTTGTGTGACGATGCTAAAGGGAGATGGTGTTTACATAAGAAGATGTTGGGATACACGAGATGACGGGGCTCATTGAGTGATGAACCTTGAGTGTGGATATGGAAACGTTACATTCGGTGTCCTCTTGCGGGATGAGTGTGGTCGTTGTGATACCTTGGCTTGTCACATTGTACTTGATGATGGTATTGGTACTTGAAATACGACAGTCGGGGTCAAAGGAACCTTGTGTCAAAGTATGAAGTTCATCGTGGGCAATCCCAGATTTCACAATGTCGCTACCAGCCAAACTGGATCCGGGGCTCAACCTCTTTCGACGACGACCAAAAAAAATTTTGGGCTGTTTGCGACATTGAACGCGAACCTTTCACACAAGGTGCTGTTGGCCAAGCCGAGCCCATTGCTCCAATAAAAACCCCACGTTTGATTGTAAAGTTTGGAGATACAGGCACCTTTATGTTTGTAAGCGTGATGCTATGAGAAGTGGTCTTTGTTTAATGTAAAGTAGCTAGACCCTGACAGAGCAAAAGATGCAGAGGGTCGTGTTGTGTGACACAGCTACGTTTGCATGAATAAAGGGTCAATGTATAATTACTTTATGGATCATCTAGGAACAGGCATGTGTTGCTAGCTAACGGCCACTTTTATCCAAGCATCATTGGTGCGAGATCCACTGCATAGGAACGATGCCCCTGCTCTAGACATTCATTTCCATGATTAAAGCTGGTTGATCCGAGCTGATTTGATTGAGCTACGGTCAAAGAGAGATTGCATCACTCTGGACATAAAGCACGCTCGATGTAGCTCAACCGATATAATCTTGTGTGAGCGTAACTCAACCAAATCAGCTCGGATCAACCTACTTTAATCATGGAAATGAATGTCTAGAGCAGGAGCATCGTTCACCTACAATGGAATGCACAAAAGTTGTTAATGCACAAAAGTGGCTATTAGCTGCCAATGTATGACATAAAAGTGAGGGTTGCGTACCTTTCATGCATTGTCCCTGAAGTCCTGACTTTTTAGCTGAGTTACCGAAAGAGGTCCTTCTGCATCTTTTGCTCTATTATAGCCATACTACTTTACATTAAACAAAGACCACTTCTCATATAGCATCACGCTTACAAACATAAAGGTGCCTGTATCTCCGAACTTTACAATGAAATGTGGGGTTTTTATTAGAGCAATG
>NW_026695374.1:0-92877 GCF_029851405.1 Lichtheimia ornata
GTTGATCCGAGCTGATTTGGTTGAGTTACGCTCACACAAGATTACATCGGTTGAGCTACATCGAGCGTGCTTTATGTCCAGAGTGATGTAATCTCTCTTTGACCGCAGCTCAGTCAAATCAGCTCGGATCAACCTACTTTAATCATGGAAATGAATGTCTGGAGCAGGGGCATCGTTCCCATGCAGTGGATCTCGCAACAATAGTGATTGGATAAAAGTGGCCGTTAGCTAGCAATACATGCCTGTTCCTAGACGATCCATAAAGTAATTATACATTGGCCGTTTCATTCATGCAAACGTAGCTGTGTTACACAACACGACCCTCTGCATCTTTTGCTCTGCTAGGGTCCACCTACTTGACAATGAACAAAGATCACTCTTCATATAGCATCACGCTTACAAACATAAAGGTGCCTGTGTCTCCAAACTTCACAATGAAACGTGGGGTTTTGAATAGAGCAATGTGCTCGGCTTGGCCAACAGCACCTTGTGTGAAAGTTTCACGTTCAATGTCGCAACTAGCCCAAAAAATATTTTTTTGGTCGTCGTCGTCGAAGAGGTCGACCCCCAGATCCAGTTTGGCTGGTGGCGACATTTGCGAAATCTGGGATTGGCAAGCTTGATCGTAAAACTTTTACACAAGGTGCTGTTGGCCTAGCCGAGCACATTGCTCTATTCGAAACCCCACGTTTCATTGTAAAGTTTAGAGATACAGGCACCTTTATGTTTTACATATGCTGTAAGCGTGATACTATATGAAAAGAGCTCTGTGTTCATTGTCAATCGCCTCACTCACACATTAGAGGTAAAGATGCAGAGGGATTTGTTGGTGCAACAAGCGGACGAGACTTGAAGGATCAGTACTATTGGTGGAAAGATGCATGAAGCTGTACGCCTAATAGTACGACCCGCCTACTATGATAACCCGATGGGATGGTTCGTTCTTATATAAGGCTGCATAAGACAGCGTTAGCTGAAACTTGCCGTAAATAAGCATGGTATATCCATGTAATCGTGCCACATTTTATCATAGCTCACTCTTTCTTGAACATAATGATATAAGCTTACAATGAACCAAGCCTCCCTAGCAAGCACTCTACTACATATGATGGACACCCTCACTCTGAATTTATTGTCTTTGCAATACAAGCGTTTGAGAATTGCACTACCGTTCATCTATCATCATGTGAACTAGGAAGCTTAAACGAATGTATCATGTCACAAGGAACCAAAGCGTCACGATCCATAAGATGATGTAAATGATTCGATATCGCTTTCCGACCTTCACAAGTCTATACTTCCAATCAATCCAGAAAACCAACCAAGCGATCCAGATCTCTCACGTATGAGCTGATAGCACGAGACCCTCCCAAATATCATTTTGAACACAATCTACATTCAATGAAAAAGTCGAAGAATAGTAGATGGCAATGTGGATGTTTATCAAGTAAATAAGATATAGGGGGTGAATCACATAGAGGAACAGGGATGGCATGTGTCATTGTGTTCTTGGCTGCTGCCGCCATAATCATCCTCGATCCATGATAGTAAAATAGGTGCTGCATGCATTGACTCGAGTATCCAGTATCATCCATGGCTGTGCAACACCTTTTGTCAAAGATATAAGCGCCTTTGTCAAAACCATCCAATCCACCATCATCCTCACCGTACTCACGTCCATCGTTTCTGTTACAACAACGCGACAAGTATGTAACCAGAGCAACATTCCAGGATTCCTCGTCACTGCACTTGATTGCATCCATCCATCCATGGGCTTCAAATCCAATAGGTTGGTTGAAAAGAGCCACGTGATCACTGCTGATATGCTTCCCTTTTCCATCCGGTCGTTGGCCATCGCTTGCTTGGTGATTTTCCATCGAAGCTCAACCAGGCGAAGATTGCTTGTGAACTTGGTAGCTGATATGGCATCATCCATAGGAATCCGTACGTATCAAAACACGTTGCTACACGTAACTTGAGGCAACGGAGTGAAGACCTTGCTAATAGCAACTGCTGCTACGTTTGGTCGTGGCAAAAAAGTGTGCAAGAGCGTGTGTAGTAATAGAGAGACAAGGTTGTGAACGCTGTTTGAGACAATGGAGCGAATGGCAACTGCTGCAATGAATGCTGATACGTTTGATTGTGGTCGACGAGTGTGCAAGAGCGTGTGTTGTGTCAAGAGGCTCGTGTGCTGTAGTAGAGTGTGCATGCCATGGGCTTGCCATTCAGTCGAAGTCGTTGGGATCAAGGCAATTGTAGGATTGACATGGTGGAATGAAGCACGACAATCGTTCGCAGGTTGTAGTTGTATACTTGAATGGGCCAACTGTTGAGAAAGGAAGCAAGAGGGAAGAAGCTGAGAGTGGAAGAAGTGGAAATTAATGCATGAACACTGTACATCCAATCCTTGATTATGAGATCGTTCCTCTCGAACCTCAAACTTTCACACAAGGTGCTCTTGGTCATGCTGACTATGTTTCTCTAAAAAGACCTCATGCTTCATTATGGAATTTTTGCATAGGATGGTGTGATGTGGGTGAGAGACAATGAACGGATGAGATTATAAATAGGATGCATGATAGTTTGTGAAGTGACAGGTTAGCTGTCCCAGCATTGGTCGGCCAAAGAATCCCTTCGTCGGATCAAGAAAGTTGAAGGATGGAGATGATGGGCTGGAGCAGCAGAGTCGTACACATGCTGTAGATTTTGCCATAGTTGGGAATGGGAGGAAGTCGATACGGTATACCAATGTTGAACGTTCCAGATGCATTGTTCTATGTATTTCCCATCTGGGTCTCAATAAAGGATGGTGCAAACGCAACTAGCCATGGTCCCCCAATTTGGCAGAGAGCCTTTCACCACACCTTCGCTGCATATGATTTATCAGGCGGTGAAATAAAGCAACATATCGCCGATCTGTTATACCTCCACGTGTACAAGAACGCAACAAAATGATCACTTTTTTGGGATGGCAATAAACCAACGGATGATGTTTGCATGTCTTTGGTTTACCAGATGCAGGAAAAGACAAGGTTGTTTAAGATGGTAATACGATACAATGTGACATTTGAGAACAAGACCAAAATAGGCTTTGCAACGTTTTTGGGGTGGGGTCACTTGGTTTTCATTGGCGTCAGCAACACGTAGTTGGCTATAATGGGTCGAATACGACTACTGCATCTTCACGTAAATATTTACAGGCTGGATTCCAGAAGCATTTCATTCACCTCCTCCTGGAGCGGAGGAACACAGCCTTATCCTCCTTCTTTCCTCCACCACCTCCCTTTTTATACTACCTCCCCCCACACACAGACGCATCTTTATGTCCTCTACTGCTAGATACCAACGAATAGAACCTTATGAAACAGCCTCATCCATCTCATCAATACAAGGATCATCATCTATCTTTACTACTACACAAGACAACATTACAAACTACTTGGAGGATCAACGACCCCTTCTTTCATCAGCAGCAACATCGATCACAACCCAACCCGATGACATTGAAGGCTGCGAGACCAACGACTTGGCAGTAGCATCGCCCATGAGCTGTTCGATCAACCTCCTCAACACCATCTTGGGTACAGGACTCTTAGCCATGGTAAGGAACGATCAGATCTCCCCTCCCCCCCCATCTTGTGCATACCAACTAAATAGTGTCCCAGCCTGCAGCTTTAGCTTCGATTGGTCTGATACCTGGTATCCTGGTAGTCATGCTATCGGCAGCAGCATCCGGAATGGGGTTATTCTTTCTGTCACAATGCGCATCACGTACCGATGGACGACACGCTTCTTTTTTCGCTATTTCCAAATTGACATGGCCTGGGATGGCGATCTTCTTTGATTTGGCTATTGCGATCAAGTGCTTTGGTGTCGGTGTCAGTTACCTTATCATCATTGGCGATCTCATGCCCCAGGTTGGTGTTACACGTGTACACACACATACACATGGTCGATCTGACATGTGTGTTACATGCATACATAGGTGGTTGCTTCATTCTCGGATTATGCTCAAGATCCTATATTGACTGATCGACGCTTCTGGATCACCGTATTTATGGCGAGCGCTATTTTGCCATTGAGTTTCTTGAGAAAGCTGGACTCTCTCAAATATACCAGCCTTGTTGCATTGATTGCTGTCGTTTACCTCTGCACCATTGTTCTTTATTACTTCTTTTCCATTTCCAATCCCGTCCACCCTCCCGTCATAGAATACGCTACTTTTTCTTCGGACTTTTTCAGTCGTTTGCCGGTCTTTGTTTTCGCTTTTACTTGCCATCAAAACGTAAGTAGTAGAACAACCGCGCCCCCCCCCTCGCCTTTCATTCCAGTGGTGGTCTCATTGACAAGGTCATAGATTTTTTCCGTATACAATGAGCTCAAGGATAACAGCCAACGTCAAATCAATTCCGTCATTCGATACTCCATTGGTACAGCATGCACTATTTACGAAGCTATTGGCATCCTGGGATACTTGACATTTGGCAAGGATGTGCTTGGAAACATTATCCTCGAATGTAAGTTTGATGAATGATAGGCCATGGCAACCACGCTTTGTATATTAACATGGATGGATGATAGACCCTCCCAGCATCTTTGTAGCAGGTGGAAGACTTGCCATTGTCATTCTTGTGGTGTTCAGTTACCCATTACAAGCCCATCCATGCCGTGCCTCATTAGACAAGATCCTTGCATGGCGTACTCCCGAAGCACGTGGTCTCAAAGTGCCACCTCCACCATCAGCAATCAAGTATTTTATAATGACCACTGCTATTTTGATTGGCAGCTATGCTCTTGCAATCACCGTTACCCAGCTTGATGTGGTATGTTTGGCAACTTTTTATATTTCATTTACGCACATACTCATGCATCCACGTGGCAACACGGACCATATCTGTAGGTGCTGGCATTTGTTGGATCAACAGGATCGACCACGATTTCATTCATTCTTCCGGGGCTGTTCTATTACAAGATCCATGAGAATGACCCTTGGAAACCAGGCAAGATTACGGCCGTTTGTTTAGCTATCTATGGAGTGATGGTCATGTGCATTTGTTTGACATTCAACATTCTCAAATTGCTCCATTAAAGAAAAAAGAGTCATTATCTTTTCACCATCAACCATCTCCAAAAGAATCTTTTTTCGAATGCAATGCATTGCCCCCGTGATGGATGAACAAAGAACAAACTATAATCAAGGGCAGATCCATAATGAGCAAATGAAACGAGTTCCACTGACAAGAATCACAAAATGAAGCACATATTCGCATTTACATGTTTCCCCTTTTTCTTTTCCTGTGACAAAGAAGAGAAAGAGCACTTTGGGGCACTTTGAAAGGACACACACACAAGCCTATACCCACTTTTACTCATAAAAGACACGCAACAACAACCGTGGATGAATTACATACACGGGCAATGTGTATAAAGGAGCCCATAGCAGCAAGACATGGAGACTTTGTATCCAATATTAGAGTCATGACAATATAAAAAGCATGAGCCATCTCTTCTTTTTCTTTCTTTCCTACATCAACAACAACAACCTATACCCATCTTTTCCCTATATAATCTTCCCCATCATCCACCCCTTGATTTTGGAACATGTCGTCTGAAGATATTCAAGCAGCTAGCTTCTTACTCAACATGAGAAAGGAACCTGTCATTATGCTTCCTCCTATCGATTCTTTACTTTCATCTCAACCTTCACCTCCATCCTTTCATCATCGGCTTCATCATATGGATCCGCCATCTTTTGTCACAACACCTTCATCCTCCATGATGGATATACAAATGATTACGCATGCTACAGATCAAGATCCAATGCCATCCAAAAAGAAACATAAGGCCGCTATTGCCGCTGAGAGTGGTAGAATCCAATCACCATCTCCTCCTCTTACTCGAACAACTCGTCGTCGTCGAATTGCAAGCAACAACAGTGGTGGTAGTAGTACCACTACTACTGACATAACGCATCACCGCCCTCGTCGGACTACCATGACCAGCACAAGCAGTAGCAGTAGCAGCGTGATCCATCGTGCTGGCGGTGGAGCAAAAGGAGGCAAAGTTCGACCTCGGTGGCAGGCTCATGAGCGTCTCAAGCTGTTTTTGGCCATCGCAGAAGATAAGCAATTGGAGGACATGTCTACTTTTCGTTGGGGCCCTATTGCATGCAAGGTGGGTCGATCACGTAAAGCCTGCAAAGACCAATGGCGTCGTGAGGTGTATCGTTCCATTGTCCAATATCTGGAAAAGATGGCAGCTCAAGAACCTACAGAAGAGAATGGAAGTGATCAAGATGATATTGATGACGATGACGAGGAAGAGGTGGATGATATGGAGGATGAGCAGGATGATGATCAAACCATGACAACATAAAACCCACACTAGCATTCCCCCCTTTACATACACACACATACACATTTGCATTGCACTTTTTAATAAAGCGTATAGAACCATGAATGACAATGATAGGGAGAGAAGGATACAATGAGGTGGGAAAAAAAAAGAAACGATCATGTCAACATGTCGGCGATAATTGATCAGCTAAATCAACATGTCAAACCTCGGTGGTAACGCAAGAACCGAGCCAGGTTGCGGTCTTTAAAAAGTATGACGACCATGGTTTTCTATACACAGCCCCCAAGCATCCATGCAACACCTTCATGGCGTTTCCTTTTACAAGGAGATCGTTGCTGCTGTTGTTGACATGGGCATTATCCGAGAGACAAATGTAGGGTAGAAAAGAGAGAGTGTGTGTTGCTGTGGGGCCATAGTTTTATATGTACACACACCCATTTTTTGCTGTGTTGGGTTCCCCGCGTCAGCGGAGCCAGGGTCAAGTTACACGAGTAAATACGTCAAACAATCTCTGTAGAAAAATACGCTTTGTCGTATGTATACAAGTAGCTTGTTGATGATGATGATGACGATGATGAGAGATAGGCGATCGGATACATTATATTGACAGTACGTTTCCCTGTTTTTTGTCGTGGGTCTCTATAGAGTAGGGGTGATGGTAGGGGTGTTTTGGTGCTGATGTGTTTTTTTTTCCTTTTTCTCTTGTTGCTTGCTGATGACGATGACGGCAAGGCCTTGTTTATACACGAGTGCACTCCATATGAGTCTTCTTTGGATCCATAGGCAAAGCACAAAAGAAGCCCAACTTTTGCATTTGCGAAAACATCTCAGTGTCTATAAAACGCACTCTTTAGTATCCGCAACCCTTTTATTTGTTCCGCATACCACACTACTTACATTCGAGGCTAAGCTTCAAACACTCTTCTTGACCTCCAGGCAACTGGCGACAGATTTGGCCTCGGTATTGGTCGATATTGTAGCTGTATTGTGGTGCAGCCTCGACAAACTTGTTCAGGCGGTCGACTTCGTTGGGCTTATTATCGTTGGTTTCAGACATATGGAATAAAAGGGAGAAAGAAGAGAAAAGAGAGGACGTGTCGTGCAGAAAACCATCATTCATTATCCCACGACAACTCCGTTTGGCCAAAGTGACTGCCTATGACACAAATGCAGGATATCATCTGGAGAACCACGTGGAATCTTTTCGAGCTTTGTTCTTTTTACCCTCTTTAATGCTTTTAAAAAAAGAATGAAAGTATGCAATTTACTATTTACATGATATGAAAAGTAATGAGATGTCTACTACTACCACTACTACTACTATGATGATGACTACTACAGCTACTGGGAAAGAGGAGGGTATGAAGCAGCAGCAGCAGCAGCAGCAGAAGTAGTAGCTGAGCGTTTGGCAAGTGGAGGTTCTCCTTCATCGACATCCATGTAATGGATCGCTCGTTTGGTGCCAGCCCCATCCAATTCGAATTGAACATCATCTCCATCGATATTGGTATCAATGTCGGGTTTCATATGGCTCGGTAATGGTTGCTTGTATTGTCGTCGAACCGTGGCAAGCAGTGCATCCAGTTGTTTAAAGTTGTTTTGATCCTTGATAAAAGCCAAATGCCCTTTTTCTTGTATGTGCTATCAAAACACGTTGTCAGGACGACACCCATCAATAAAAAACGATCCACATCATCCATACCTCGTTAAGATTGCTAAATCGCTTGTTGCAATTCTCACAATAATTCAACTCTTGTTCCATCTTTTTCTTCATGTTGTTCTTGGCACGCATGGCATCTGCATCATTCATCTTTTGTGCAACATTGTTGGCTGCTTTTGTTACGGCTGCTGTTCTGACGGTATTGTTATCCACCATACGTCGATCCAACTTTGCGACATTGTCATCATGGGCTTGTCGTTTATCATTGTATGCTTTGGAGGTGAGTCGAGATGTTGTATTGGCTGTTGTGGTGGTTGTGTGTATAGCTGTTGTATTGGTTCGTGTTGTCGTAGTCGAGGTGGGTCGAATACCAGATGGCTTTAGCATATCAGAAGGTACCGGCGATGCTGGATTGGCGTTGCTATCCTTGACAGCTAATTGTTTTCCAAATGGTAATTGAACATCTGCTGCTTGTTGCTTATTATCCGTGCCAGGTTTTTGCTCTGCTGATGGTGATGCTGGTGGTTGTGGTTGTGGTGGTCTTACAGGAATACGAGCAAAAGGTGATTTGGGTGCTGGTGTTTTCTTCAAAAAAGGCCATCCCGCTTCATTCTTCTTCCATTGCTTTTGTGTTACTGGGCGATGGATTTGAGTTGCGTCCTCGACTGACAAGTAGTATTCGGTAAAAGGAATAAAGACAGGATGATGCCGTTCACCATGACTCGTACCAACACCATAGGCCTTTTCCAACGCCATAAGCTTATCAATCTTTCCCCTTCCTGCTGCACGATGTCCACCGCCATTGCCTTCCATCATCATTTGAAGATGACGCTGTAACTCTATCATAAAGATGTAAGTAAATGGATTATGCAAAACACCATCCCATTGACTTACTATCAAGACTCCAGACTTTGATATTCCATTTGACAGCATTATCAATGATTGGATTCGATGTTGGTTGCTTCTCTCCAAGCTTCTTGTCATTGAATGGCGTGGTGGTCACCACATGCGTGCATTTTTTGGAAAAGAAAGGCTCCACTGATTGCTAAATAATATTCCCTTAGTTAGACCACGCCAAATAGAGATACACAAGCAAAGGCACTCACCAAGCCTAATAACTGGAAGCGATTTCGTATTTGCTTTTCATTGTGAGCATCCACTCCATCGAGATAGAACTTGCATGCAGCCAGCTGTTGACGAAGCGCCTTTCGATATCCCTCGGATTGTTGCAATGGAACAGCTTCTTTGGAACCACCAATGGGACGATTGTTGGGGTTACGAGGCTGCTCCATCGTTCGTGACGTATATTGTATTGAGCAGAGGTTTGGCGGGTAGAAGCGATGGTGTATAAGAAGAAAGGAAAGGGGGTGGGGTGAAGAAAGAAAACGCGTGAAGAGATATGAGAAGAAGTGGTCCCTTTGCTGATTCGCTCTCTGAAAAATTATTCCCTCTCTGCGGCTGTAATCAGTAGCACGAGAACACACTCTCACACATTTAACAACAATGATGCATACACTTTATTGAGTCAATGTCAAAGGTCAAAAAATAAAGCAAATAATGACTCATTCAGTTGATGGGTAGTAATAGTAGCTTGCAAAAAGTTTTTTCTTGGTGTGGGTTCATGTTTACATGTCTTCATCGTTATCATCATCTCGCATCGTAGCGTCTCCTTCTTCTCCTTCGCCTTGGTTCTTGAGTACACGAACGTATTCAGTGGCATCATTCAATACACGGACTTGGGTACGGCGAGGATTAGTTTGAGGAAGCTCGGCATCCAAGGCTGCGAACCCCTTGGCAAGATTCTCACGACGCAAACGGGCCATTTCATTTCGTCGTTCAATAGCACGGCGTTGATTTTCGAGAATCATTTGTTGAAGATACCGATCACGCTTGTCATAGAGATCACGATGGTGCTCATAGGTTTGCATCTTGGAAGAGGATGAGGAAGAAGGAGCCTTCATTTGCTTTTTACCGGACCTATGTGAGAGGAGGGGGGGAAAAGTCAATAATGGAGGGTGGATTGAAATGGTGTTTACATTACGTACATCATGGCGAAAATTTCAGCAGGTGAGAAAAATGGAAAGTGAGAGAAAGAAGATGGAATGCTGTTGGGTGAATTTTTTGTACTTGTATTTATATCCTGTAGCTGACAACAAATGGGTGATGAATGTAAATGTCATTCCTGACAACAAACGAAGAGGGTCATCCTCTATGCCGTTATCATGCATCTTGGTCAAACAAGAGGTCTGTGCAGGATCCGGTGGTGTCACAATGGTAAATCCAAACCTCCTTTCTTTACTCAGCATGCTAATACCTGGCCCTTTGTCTCATTGTGCTAAGTAAAAGATCACGCGAGTCGTTTCCACAAGAAACTCAAACCTATCCTTTTGTCTCATTGTGTTAAGTAAGAGATCACGCAAGTCAATTCCACAAGAAATCCAAACCTATCCTTTGTCTCATTGTGTTAAGTAAAAGATCACGCAAGTCGTTTCCACAAGAAACTCAAACCTATCCTTTTGTCTCATTGTTAAGCAAAGATCACAAGTCATTTCCACAAAAAAAAACCAAAAAGATAGAGCAATGTATTGTTGTTCATTGTGATAGCTATAATAAAAGGATGCTTTTGCTACATGGATTGATTGTTGTCGCTGCCTGAAGGTGGATTTGAATGGGTACCATGACCTTTGTGTGATTGTTGTGCACCTAAAGGACCATCAGGGGAATATAATGCTTGATTGACTGATTGTTGTTGTTGAGCAGCAGCGGCAGCAGCAGCAGCAGCATAGTAGGCATGCGTCATTGTCCCTCCTCCTCCTCCTTGCTGATGATTACTTCCAGGAATAGATCCACCTGCAGTAGCTGCATTGTATTGTTCAAGAGATACAGGGACCGGGATAGGAACAGGAACAGCCACATAATGAGGTTGACTGCCAGAGGTTGGTGCCATTGATATGCCATGGTAAAAGGATTGGAGCAAATTAGCATGAATCGAACCCGTGGCTGGATTGTGTTGCTATTATTAACGAATGAATGAGTACATCTCTTTGGATCCATAAAAGTCATTTCATACCTGTGAAGAAACACATGAGGCCATGGAAGCAGCACTCGAATAAGGATGTTGTTGTTGTGGTGGTGGTGGAATACCCGAAAAAGAATGTTGTTGTCGATACAAGTTGTCGCCACCATCATTCGAATTGGGTGTTGCAGAAGAAGCTGGTTTCTTACCCTCTGATGAAATCTCCCTTCCTTCGCTATCGTATCTGTTCCTCACATGCGATCCCCCAGCAAGCTCAAATAGTTGTATCTTGTCCGAACGAGATGCACCTGCAATCATTGAACCATAGCCATCTCGAAAATCATTCATGTGCTCATTGTAATCAAATGTCTCTCCAAAATCGTTCGAATCAATGCCAATATGAGAGGCAAGTGCTTCAATGTCAGCCTCCAGGTCATCAATGTCTTGGGTGATGGTTTCTGCTGAACATGACACGCGATTGAATGCATCAGGAAAGGGGTTGGTGATATCATTGGTTGGTGGTCCTTGGAATGATCTTGTACCTCCTGATGATGAAGATGATGATGAATCTGCAGTTTTTGGCGAATCAAAGAGAGAGAACATTGAGTATGATAAGGATGATAACGTCCTATTGAACGCCTCTTGTAATCGGGCTTCTTCTGTGGATTGGCACCTACCCAAAGCCTCATCACGTTGTTGTTGCTGTTGCTGGTTATCATCATTAAGCTGCTTCGTTTCACTGCTCGCTGTCGATGGTGATGGTGTCATACCAACAAGGCTCGCTGCTTCTTCAATCAATCTCGTAGCTGATTTTCCAGTGATGGATTCCTGACCACCATCTGCTTAAGTAGCAGGAAAAGTAAAAGAGTGGAATACAGAAAGAGGAAATGATATGATCAACGGGCTATTTCGACATCCTGTACAAGCGAGGGATAGGGTGGATCAAGATCATTATCCTGCTTGTACACAAACTATGCAAACATACCTGATGATGAAGGTTGGCCGGTGAGACTAATGTACTCGTTATCTTTGCCAAGCATGAAGGGGCCTCGTAATTGTTGTGCTGTTGCTTGAAGAAGGTTGTCTTCATTGGTAAAAACGGTTGTCAAGAATTGCAATATCTTGTTGAGGACATCTTGGTGCTGTTGATGCTTTTCACGTGCAGCGAATGATTCTTGCCACAAGGTCGCATTGTCACTTTGAAGGCTGCTCAAATCGGATGTGATACCAGCTTGATGCTTGCGAATACTGGCGATATCACGCACAAGCTTGGCCAATGTCAAAGAACTACGTGTCGTGCTGCTCTCGAGATTCTTGTTGCGTTTGCGTGTCACAAGGGCCAACTTGTCGTTGCATCCACGATAAAAGTGATCATGACTAAACTCCCATAAATCATGCTCGTTGTTTTGGAACAAGGCGCCCTGTTGCACTGCTGGTATCTTGTGGAAATCGTACATGTTGAGCTGACGGACAAACGAAGCAAACTTGCAATGCTTATAATACAAGGGCAAGATCGTCTTTGCAAAACCTTCATGATCCTCCACTATCGTTTCATGATAAGTATCACCATCGTCATCGTCATCATAAACTCTATTCTTACCAATGAATGATTTCCCATTCTCAGACCAACGAACATGCTTGTCGGTTGTCGGCTCGTCAATCATGCTTACATAGACACGAAGCGGGCGAGTGAGTTGAAATGATTCCTACTGCTGCTGTTTTTTTGGTATATCGTACCTGTAAAGCTTATGCAAGAATGCCGGTACACTGGCTTGGGTAATGCTTGCTTGATGGTCACCACCACAACCACCATCGGCTGCTGCTGCAAGAGTATATTCTTCGTCATCATCTTCGTCGTCGTCGTCGTCGTCTGTACGGGTGGCACGGTATCGCTTTCTTCGACTGCGTGCGTTCGCTCCTTTGCCTTTGGTCTTTCTTTGCGTAACGCTAGCTGCTGTTGATTCTGACACGTTCAAACAGTCTTCATCGGACGACGATCCTCGTTTCCTGACATGGAATGTCTGGGGTTGAGAAGGTCGAGGCATTGAATTGCAACCGTAACTGGTGCTGGTATGTATATAGATGGCAAAGCAGCAGCGGTTAATCAGCCAATAGAAGGCTTTAAGAGTAGTCGTATTTACCAGAAGTTATATAAAGGATGGGAGATAAGACGAGGAGTCGTTTCTCTTTTAACGCTTTTTTGCTTCTTGATTGAATATAAAGGACAAAAACAAAAAGAAAATCCTTCCATTTGTCAGCACATGGAAAAAGAAAACAACGCAGATAATTGTAAAAGGATCATGTTGCCATGGTTTTACTGTACGTTTCAATAGTGATAGTTGCAACAACTATATAAAATGGATGATGTGGTTCTGGAGAGAGAGAAAAAGCTTGATCATCAACCTGCTATTCTTTTGCGGAGTGAAAAGTATTCATCGGAAAACCAGCCTCCCAATCATTGGTGGAACATCAACTCCTCATTCATGCTTTTCTAGCCTGTTTTCCCTTTACATCCCATTTTTTGCTTCAACACACTTGCTTTCTTTATTGTGATGACCAAAATGATGCCTTTATCTTCTCCTTTACTAGTGATTTTCTTTGTGTAACCTAGAACGTCTTTTGTAGCGTTTTTTTGCTATTTTTAGCACTCCAGCGGTCGGGATCGGATGGTTTAAGATGCCCGCCCCCCAAGCGGGATGACCGGGTTCGATTCCCGGCGGCCGCATAGCCTTGTTTTTTGCTGTATCTCGTTATTCTTCGGTCGTGTCGTCTATTTTGGTGCGTTTCTCTTGTTTTGTTGCTTGGTTACGGGTGGCATTGTTTTGTCGTTTGAGTGCTGCTCGATGACCACGGCTTGATAAATGTTGTTTCCACTCCAAATCACCATTCACGATCAAGCTTTCACCGTTGGTCGCCTTGCAAACAGAACAAGTATGCTTTTGCCAAGTCAATACACGTGTCTGGGAGCTTTTAAAGAATCCATGATTAGCATTGATCACGAGAGAGGATCGAGAATAAAACATACTCAAGTCGAGATGATGATGGCGACAGCATTGTTGATGCAATTGAACTCAAACTCAGCGGATCGGGCATTGTTTCATTCTTGTGGAAAGCTACAACAATCATGCATGGATCATCAATATCATCCTTGTTTGTCGAGATCCCCCAAGGTATTTATTACCTTCAGCGACTTGTATTGCTGGTAATCGTACATTTGTCTCCCAGGAATCAAGATCTACTCTCCTATCAGCAAGGGCCTTCATAACATCATCCCATCCTATTTGACGTTTACCTGTTGCATCCAAGAGGTATATGTCGACATCCTTGGATTTGGCCACAATAGGTAACAATTTGTTGCGAATCCACTGTACTTGTCGTTTTGCATAACGTCGCGTTGCCGATTTCATTCGTTCGGTGCATTCATTGCGTATCTTATCCAACTCCTTTTCCCCATGCGTATCTTGTTCAATGGCAGAAAAATAAGGATCGAATTCTTTGTAGCCTTGTAGGTGAAAAGTAATTGTTAGCCAATGTGCATCCACCTATGTATTTCCTAATCAAACATTACCTATAGCCTGCCATAGACCACGTTGGTATCTTTCAAGATCCTGACCAGGTAGCTTAACTTGGCCATCCACTACTTGCTTTCTCAAAGATTTGATCTCGTCAAATAGACCATCCTGTATCACCCAAGCAAGCGTGTTAGTCTTCCTTGTATGTGAATCATCCAATCGTTTCTTATCCTTACCTTGATCATGGTATCCACACGGTCATCTAGCCGAGGATTGAGTTTGGAAGGATCCGCATATAGCCAGAATATCAATGATTTGAATCTAATCAACCCGAGAAGTTCAACACATGTCGTATTCTTTCATATGATATAGCTTACCTTGATTGGACCCCATGTCGTTCGTGGTGTTCTTGTTGCTCTTTGATGATCTCGCTTTGTGGACGCCCCGTCTGATAATAGATTTGTAGGCTGCGTATGATCTTGCGTCGATCCGAAGGATGCCATCGGTTCGCCATGATAGGATCCACCTTTTGTAAACGGGTCAAAAGCTCCTGGGTATCAAGATGATCCAACTCTGTCGGCTTCGGTTGTGTTTCTTGGTCCGTAATCAGCATGCTGTGCCAGAGGAGTGATTGAATGTAATAATTGGTGCCACCAACAACCACCGGTAATTGCTTTTTTGCACTTAGATCCTCGATCTATGATACTGATATGAGATTGTGATCATCATGCATGCATATACACACACACACAACTTACACAACGAGTCGCGTCGTTTTGAAAATCAGTGACCTTGTATTCTTCTTCTGGCTCGAGAAAATCCATAAGATGATGAGGTATATCTTGCCGTTCATGCACAGGCATCTTGTTGGTGATGATATCTAGACCCTTATAGACCTATATGTTTGGAAAAAGTTAACACCTTGGTCATTGTCGTGGCTATCGACAAAAGAACCTGCATTGAGTCAGCATTGATCACTTGTCCGCAAAGCGCCTTGCATAGTTCGACAGCCAGCTGCGATTTGCCAACGCCTGTGGTGCCAATGACGGTTGCAATCTTGTGCATTGGGAGAGAGGAATATGCTTTGACGAACGAATAAAAGTTTTACTTGATCAAGCAGTAAAAAGAGGAGTCGTCTTCTCCGACATTTGACAGGTATCCATGGCAACAGCACCATCACCAATTACAGTTGCATAAGAAGTATCCAATAAACATCCTCCAAACAAAGTTTTCGTTATTCCCTATTATCGCTTTTCATTGTCGATCATAAAAAAAGGACATTGTTTTTTCTCAGCACACACAAAGAAGCTCGCTTCACTACCCCTGCTGGGATGATCAAAGGATGATGATGGGATCAAGTCGACTTCTAGTAGTTTGGCTAGGCTAGCAAATGATGGATGATCCCGTTATGATAAATGACTCAAGGAGAAGAGTTGAATTGAATGCACGAAGACAATTTAGGATCAACGAACCACAATCATGCATGGTGGGTGGGTGGGTGGATGAAATGTTGGTGTGGAGTGGAAATGGTTCACGATTGGTCTCCAACAACTTGCCAATTGTGGTGGAAATGATCTCAAATTCACCCAATGGCAAAATGGTGCGTTACCCATGAGGAGTTTCTTTATCTATTGCGTTTTTGCTCCGTATCCCATCATGCACATATGCACCCAGTATCATTCGCGAAACGTAAACCCTTGTATATAAAAGGTACTCTGAATTAAAATCACCCTGCACACAACAGCTTTTTCGAATTTCTATCTCTCATCGTCAACCATGGACCTGCACTTTACCACGGCTACAGGCACTTCTCCTCCTCATACCGAGCCTTTTTTCGCACACAAAACCGCCTCTACCCAAACCGGAACACCACCTGTTCAATTCTCTCCACCAAAGACCCCACCTCCAACCGAGGAGGAGCTCAAACAAAAGCCCAAGACTACTGCACGCCTTGTCTCAACAGGCGATTTTGAACCAGAGCAGCATTTTTATCCACGAGTCCTCAATGCTCAAATCCATCCTCTTGTTCAATCCTTTTTGACTCTTGGCAACGAGCGTATTATTGCACGCTACACTCATTTGAATCCATCGGTCAAGGCTGAAACGCTACGCGATATTTTATCTTATAGCCCGCGCTATTTTCAATGGGCAGGCAAGTTTTGATGTTGTATCTATACAAGCAGACTTTTAGACATCTAACAATCATTTTGGCTGCTATAGGCTCTGATCTGTTTAATGTCACGACCGCCACAGGACAACGGCAAATGATTGTCATTGAAACCAATTCATGTCCCAGTGGCCAAAAATCAATGCCAATTTTATCAGAGACGGAAGAAAACAATGAACACGGTGGCTATCGTGTGGTGATCGAAAGCGCTTTCAAAAGTCAACTATCCAAAGCCGATCCCAGCTTAGGCGGCTTGGCAGTGATCTACGACAAGAATTTGATGGAATCCAGTGGCTATGCTGCTGTGTTGGCGGATGTAGCAAAAGAAGACGTGTGGTTGGTGGAATGGTACGACAAGGACACCGATCCCAATGTCAAATGGCAGGATGGCATATTGCACGTGAGAGACGACCATCAAGGTAAAATTCCCATACCTACGACGTGCACATGTGTGTGTGTTTGTACTAATTTATCATTGTAGTGTGGCACCCCATACGTGCATGCTTCCGATATTTGACACAAAAACCCTGGAATCGGTTTCCACTCAAGACACGTACCATTGTCATGAATCAAATTATCTCTTGTCTTGCAGGGGGTCGAAACAAAATGATGGCGGCAAGAGCATACGATTTCTACAACTCAGAGCTGGTGGATACAGGTCTCTCGATTCGCACGCCTGAGACCGTTAATAACGTTACTTTGGGAGAAATACCATTGTGGATTCATTCTATGGGTGGTCATGCAGTGTTAAAGGTGCCTTATAGTAATGCAGGCCAAGGCGTTTATACCATCACCAACCATGACGAGCTCTCCAATTTCATGAATGAAAAGCATTATTACGATAAGGTAAGTCTTTCCTTTGCAAGGAAAAGGAAGAGCCACTCACCCATATTATTGCTCGTTAGTTTATTGTCCAATCCTTAGTTGGTAATGCATCTTGGTCTAGTGTCACTCGGACTGGTAAATTTTACCACGTTGGCACCATACCCAACAAAAAGACCAACACCTTTGTTAGCGATCTACGCATGATGATAGCAGGTAAAATAGCCACTCCCATGTCTTAAACGAAGCATCAATGATATTCACGCATCATGAAACAGGCGATGAAAATGGATTCCGACCTATTTGTATTTATGGACGAAAAGCACGTCGGCCACTAACCGCTAAATTGGGACCGCATGGTAAGTTTAATTGGCACGATTGTTTTGTTCATGCGCACCAAACAATGGTTTTTTCAGATGACACGTGGGAAATGCTCGGCACCAACTTATCCATCAAGTTGCCAAATGGGGATTGGACTACGGATACATCAAGGCTTATTCTTATGGATCGTCGTGATTTCAACCAGCTTGGTATTGGCATCGACGATCTCATTGATGCGTACATCCAAACCGTATTAGCCGTTATTGCTATTGACAAGATGGCGGATCGTTTAATGGCTTCAGGACAATTCGATTATCAACTCTTTCAAAGCCTAAATCCCGATGATGCCCTTTTGCGTGAAATCCAACAAGCCAACATCGACAGCTTCCAATAATACATATACACAGCAGCCATCAGCAGCGTAGCTCTCCCTTTCTCCTTTGTTTGTAGTTTTCTCTCTCGCTCTCTCCAATATTAATTTTCCCCTATCGGCTCGATCGACTCTTGTGTTTTGTTGTTGCTTTCATCAACGTGTCATCATCATCAAACCATCCATGCATGTACAATAGTAGTAGCAGTAGTAGCAGGGTCACAACAACAACATAGAAGGTAAGCTTCCTAAATGTTTGATTATCTCACACACAACAAGAAGGTAGGTCGTAACGAGTAAAAAGCAAATACAATAATGCGCCCAGCGCGAAAAGTTTCATCACTGAATAAAACAAGTGTTCGAAAATCACAAACAAAAGGACTACATGATGCATGAGGTCATGTACATGTGCGTGTGCGAAATGGATAAGGGAATAGGATATCATCAAGGAGAATATTGAGATAAGGGAAAATTGGTATCTATCATACGGGGATCTCATCAAGCATGTAAGAGGACTATCAGGACAATCATCAGTACACATATTTTCATTGATCCAGGTCATCACTTACTATAGACAAGTTGGAAGGCGCAGGTTCTTGTTGATGTTGTCCTTGATAAATGCTGCTCTTTGTAGTGTATCCATGGTTCACATCCACCTGCTGGGATCTTGGTGAAGATGTATAAGATGAGCTGGACGAGCCTGGTCCTTCGTCTTCAAAATGATCCGCATTTCTTCTTTCGGGTCCCATTTCAAAAGCGCGTTGCATGTTCTCGGTACACGCTGATACAATGTCATGTTGAAGTTGTGCCAATTCAGCATCACCCGCCTATAACAAAGAAGTCAATCCCACAATGCCTTCACCGATCATTCATTGATCCAATGATACTTACAGGAATATTGATATCCAAAAACGTCAGTGTGTGGTTCATCTTGATAGATATTGACAATGCTAATATGCCTGCCATGTCGATATGAGGATTACGAGTGAGATCGAGTCGTGATAATGTTGAATTCTCTGGAAGACATTCGGCCAACGTGATCGCTGCACTGGAGTCAAGGCCTGTTCCAGCAAGATTCAATTCTTGAAGAAAATGGTTCTTTGCAAGGGCGGTTTTCATGCTCAAAATCTAATGCACGTAATTTGAGTATATAGATCTCGTTTTCAGGAGCTATACACACACATTCCCATTCCTCTCCCCTCCAATTTACCCCTTGGTCAGAGCGCATAGTGATTGGGTTGTCCGCCAAATCCAAGATTCGCAAATTGTGGTTGTGTAACTACAATAGCATGAGATTAGGATCCCCAATTCGCGCATCCACAACTAAAAGACATTCTTACCAAAGCGTCTGCCAAGATGGCACATTCGTTGGCAAAGATTTGACAATCATTCAACACCAAATGGGTCAACGTATGATTCATGGAGAGCGCTTCACCGAGCATGCTGGTCAATCCTGCTTGCAAGCAATTGCCTGTCAAATCCAATCGTTGTAGTCCACATCGGGATGGCCATATCCTGCGTTGTTCCATATCTCGGATTTCATCATCATTGAATACAGGTCGATCCAACATTGTAGCGATCCATGTATCCGTTGCTTTTTGAGAAGAGAGACGATTGTGGCGAAGAGAAAGGTGTCGTAGTGATTTGGATTGACGAACACCAGCAGCGAGTATCTCGACGACATTGGGCTTCAAAGAACAATGGTCCATGTACAAGTTTTGGAGTGATTGAGTCAATTCAATGCCACGTGAAAGATATCGCACAGCCCTTCTATCCACTGGACACCAAGAAAGATCCAAAGTAGTGATCGCCTTTGACTATGTAAAGAGGGGAAGTTTTTTTGGGGGGGGGTGTGGAGGAGAGATTTGGGTTAGATGGAAGGCATGGAAAAATGAAGCAAAAGGATGCTTGAATGTGCGTACCTGGCTGATGAAAATGGCAATGTACTTGAAGCCATCCGCCTCAAAGCTGTTGTGAGAAAGTCTTAACTCTGGCAATCTATCATTGATCAAAAGGCTATGCAATAGCACACGTAGAGACTATCAAAAGACCAAATACATGATGAGATAATGATACATCTTCACACACCCATGTATACGAAAAAAGGAGTATCTCTTACCATATCTTCCAATCCGCAATTAGAGAGATCCAATAGTTCCAATGATCCACACTCCATCATCAAAATATCAGCAATAGGACCCATTTGACGAGTGTCGATTGGTTGATTGGAAAGGTCCACCGTCGTCAACTGTGAAAAGCTTCTTGATGCATCCCATGTGAGTATCCAACCCGTAAAAGCAGCGTACTATACCCACCAACAAGATCTCAAGACATCCATAAACCGGTCCAAAGGCTGTTCCTCACGTAGCCGACAAGCCCACTCGTAATACTTTGGAAGCTCTCGACAGTGATTCTCTTTCAAGGTCAATGCTGAATCGACATGCTGTTCAGGTCCTTCCTCCACATGGTCGTCTAGGTCATTCGAATCGTCGTTGTCGTCGTCTTCGTGGTCGTCATTGTCGTTGTCGTTATCACCACCAAAGACATGCTCCGTAGTGAGTTTGCTGACTGAAAAGGTAACTCGTTTAAGATCTCGTCTCGGTAGAATGGGGACATCGTCTGGAGTATACAACTTGGAGTGAATGCGAGCAAACCAGGATGCCGTAGTGCCATTAGAAGCTGTAGAAGGTGGTGCCTTGAGAATACTCTTTTGGCACTGCATATTTGGAAGAAATAAAGAAAAGGTGGTAGAGTGAAAAGGAGTGAAAAAGAGAATGAGCTGCTGCTGCTGCTGCCATATTTAGTTGAAATGTCGAGACTAGCTCGTGACAAGTTGCTTCATCCGCTCGTATCCAGTGAGAGTAAGAGTGAGAGAGTAACCCTGGCCAATTTGATGTTACCATGGATTCATGTTGATGCCACAAGCTATGGTTTACTTGCATTACGTTGGATGACATGCACATCTTGTTCATCGTGTGGGTCATATACTTTAATGTCGTTTCTGGGTTCAATACTCTGCAGCACCTTGTACCACGTTGTTGCTAATTACAACCTTAACCGCGCACGGTCAGCCCCAGCCTATTTAATTTGTACTCGTCGCCATGGAAACACCCATTGTAATGCTTCTTGATACCGTACCATCCTTTTCAAAAGATAGGCTTAGTGTCATATCGTCATGTTATCATTGTGCGTGGCCATGTGGCAAACTCAATGATGACCTTTCTTGTTTGGCAAATACACTCACGTGATCATTCACGCAACGCAAGGTAGCTGCAATACACATAGCCCACTTCAATAAAATGTGCTATTGGAATATCAAAGAAAAGTGGCCGAGAGGATTTTAGTGTATGTGCAACTCATCTTTGCTCCAAAATGGATGCATGGGACATGGTACTTGAATCAACAAGTAAGCTGAGTAGGATGATCACGTAACACATGCATCCTTTTTCAAGCATGAATACAAATGACAACCCCCATTTCACTTTCCATTAATGAGTCAAAGACACAACAGCCTCAAAATGACATGATGTTTGCTTATCAATGGGCAAGCTCTCGTTTTATGTACAAAAGAGCTGCCTGTACATTTTATATGTTAAGGTCTATATCCTTCACTTTTTACAAATCATTACAATTTCAAGGGATTTTTGATGCAAATAAATCTTGCGAGATGCGAATGGTGAATATGGCATTTAGTCAACTTCCTCAATGGAAGGGCCGTCGTTATCGGCAGCAGCACCACCAGGAGCGGCACCAGGAGCACCAGGGAAACCACCAGGAGCGGCACCACCGGGAGCAGCACCAGGAGCACCACCGGCTTGTTGGTAGATCTTCATCATGATGGGGTTGGCAACTTCCTCAAGTTCCTTTTGCTTGCCCTCATACTCTTCCTTGGAAGCTTCTTGGGACTCATCCAACCACTTGATGGTCTCATCGATGGCGCTGTTAAGCTTGGTCTTGTCAGCTTCCTCCATAGCAGAAGCAACCTTCTCCTCTTGAAGAGTGTTGCGCAAGTTGAAAGCATAGGACTCAAGACCGTTCTTGGCTTGGATACGGGAAGCAGAAGCCTCATCTTCAGCCTTGTACTTTTCAGCATCAGCAACCATACGCTCAATGTCTTCCTTGCTCAAACGGCCCTTATCGTTGGTGATGGTAATCTTGTTGGACTTGCCAGTGGTCTTGTCAAGAGCAGTGACGTTAAGAATACCGTTGGCATCAACATCGAAAGTAACCTCGATTTGAGGAACACCACGAGGAGCAGGAGGAATACCAGTAAGCTCGAACTTGCCGAGAAGGTTGTTATCCTTGGTGCGAGCACGCTCACCCTCAAAGACTTGAATCAAGACACCAGGCTGGTTATCAGCATAGGTAGAGAAGATTTCAGACTTCTTGGTAGGAACAGTGGTGTTACGCTTGATAAGACTGGTCATGATACCACCAGCGGTCTATGAATCATAAACATGCATCCATCAATATACAAAGTCTCCCAAAATGTTCCCCATGATGATAAATACATACCTCAATACCGAGAGACAAGGGAGCAACATCGAGCAAGAGCAAGTCTTGGGTCTTTTCAGAGGTGTCACCAGACAAAATAGCAGCTTGAACAGCAGCACCATAAGCAACAGCTTCATCAGGGTTGATGGATTTGTTGGGTTCCTTGCCGTTGAAGAAATCAGAGACGAGCTTTTGAACCTTGGGGATACGAGTAGAACCACCAACAAGGACGATGTCGTGAACAGAGCCCTTGTCAATCTTGGCATCACGAAGAACCTTTTCAACGGGTTCCATGGTGTTGCGGAAAAGATCTTGGTTGAGTTCTTCGAAACGGGCACGGGTGAGGGAAGTGTAAAAGTCAACACCCTCGAAGAGAGAGTCAATCTCAATGGAGGTTTGAGCAGAAGAAGAAAGGGTACGCTTGGCACGCTCACAAGCGGTACGAAGACGACGAACGGCACGAGCGTTACCAGAGATGTCCTTCTTGAACTTGCGCTTGAATTCTTGCATAAAGTGGTTGACAAGGCGGTTATCGAAATCTTCACCACCCAAGTGAGTGTCACCAGCAGTAGCCTTGACTTCGAAGATACCATCTTCAATGGTCAAAAGAGAGACATCGAAGGTACCACCACCCAAATCGAAGATAAGGACGTTACGCTATTATAGGAATGAAAAAATGTAAAACATCAGCACAACGGCCCCTTTTTTTATGTATACATGCAACTCAGCCGCTTTGTTTACATACCTCGCCCTCAACCTTCTTGTCCAAACCATAAGCAATGGCAGCAGCAGTGGGTTCGTTGATGATACGTTGAACGTTCAAACCAGCAATGACACCGGCATCCTTGGTAGCTTGACGCTGGCCTTGAAAATGAAAATAAAAACACAGTCAGTAAGATTTTTTGGGAGGCTGAGATTATTATTGAGTACTACTCACTGTCGTTGAAGTAAGCGGGAACGGTGACGACGGCGTTCTTAACGGTGGTGCCAAGGTAACCTTCAGCAACTTCCTTCATCTTGATCAAGACCATGGAGGAGATTTCCTCAGGGGTGAAAGTCTTGGTCTCACCCTTGTATTCGACTTGGATCACAGGAAGACCGGACTTGTCGACAATCTTGAAGGGCCAGTGCTTCATATCAGATTGAACCTCGCTGTCAGCGAAACGACGACCAATAAGACGCTTGGCATCGAAGACAGTGTTGAAGGGGTTCATGGCGACTTGGTTCTTGGCGGCATCACCAATCAAACGTTCGCTATCGGTGAAAGCGACATACGAAGGGGTAGTGCGGTTACCCTGCAGCAGCCATTTTGGTGAGTCATGGCAACGAAAAAACCATAAAGGGGATAAAAACAACATACCTGATCGTTGGCAATGATTTCAACACGATCGTTTTGCCAGACACCAACGCAAGAGTAGCTATTAAAACAATGACATGAAAAGGTCAATTGGGTGTCGAAAAAGATAGAGAATGGTAAAAGATAACATACGTAGTACCCAAATCAATACCAACTATTGATTTGCAAAAGTAAAAAGGTGATGTAAGTAATGGATTACAGTAGCAAGATCATGATTGCATACATACCAGATTTTCCCTCAGACATAGTTACTTTTTGTTTGGAAAGGAGAAAGAGAACGAAAAGGTACAGGACGTTGCTTAAATAAGGTTTTCAAAATAGCACGCGTTTGGAACCATGAAGAAATCGCTGGAAAGTTGATTCGAGACTCAGCCATATCCTGCGTAGTTAGCGTGATATCCTCTTTGAATGCTTTTCTTTCTTTCATTGTCCTGCCCCTTTCATAGCAATGATTACCCCTTGTCATGGTGGATGACAGGGACCTGACAGCATGGGAATCATTACACATGCGGTTTTGTTGACAAGTGTTTGTTCACGCGACACAAGACCATCCTCCATAAACTTGTCGAATTGGCTTGCGGGATTTATTGGTACCGTGTGTTGATGACGAGCCATCGGAGCAATCCAAATCACGGGCCCTGCTATTTAAACAGCTCCATCCATTCACATCCATCCAACCATGGATGACTGAAAGATGATGGGAAAGATACGATCAACAAAACGTTTAATGCATTCAACGATGGAATGCGTGTGATGGATGGCATCAAATAGTGATGCGTAAGCTTATTTTGTTATCAATGGCGTGATCTCCCCTGTTGTCGCGTTACCGCTGAAACCTACAAGCAGCTGCTTTATCTGCCAAAATCACTTGATGTTTTAGTTCCATCATGTTCTTTGCATTACAGCCGAGGATTCATACCATGATCAATTTTGATTTCAATCAATGCTTGGTTGCTATGGTATCATGGCAACTATGGTATCATGGATACTACGCTAATTGGTTACCATGATACCGTGACATGCTTTTAAGCTTGCATGAGTCATTTTGGTAACAAGGCATGATGGCCAATGTGAAAAGAAAAAATAAAGGAATGTGCTATGCATTACAACTTCCTACCAGCTTCCTTCTTATCTTGATCCAACCCCAATGTTATCATCCACTTGCTACCTCTCGCTCATCATCAAGCCTTCAACCATGGTCGATGCAGCTAAAGCAAATCACTCATTATTCCACTCGTTGCATCTTCCAACGACTTGATTGATTACCCACATTCCCAAAAACCATCATGAGATATCATGTATATCAATTACGGTTGATGCAAGATAGTTTATAAGCTTTTTGACTGTATGCGATGCGTGCCAATATGTTGATGTATGCAAGTAGATATGTGTTTAACAAGGAGTGGGTTACTTTTTTTCATGCATGAGCATTGTTATAAAAAGGGTATGTGTGGAACGTTAGGTGCAACCAGGTGAAGCGTGTTGTTGCTGCTGTTGTTGAAAAGATGAAGTATGCGCTGCTGTGATCACAGGTGCTGCATGCGATAAGGGCTCGGTTGTTGTCCTGCGATGTTTACTGCTATATGGAGATTCATCATCGCCATCAGGCTGATGTGCACGTTTACCATTTTGAGGACGACGGCCTGCAAGAAAACCAGTCAACATGTAGATTTGGCGAATGTTTTCATGATCAAAGGATGCATCAGTGCTTGAGACATCGATTTTTGAGAGACGTTCAAAGGGTGGATCATCTAGTGTGATGCGTTCCAATAATCGATTGAGACCAGCAAGCGAGTGTGTGCCCAAATAATTGCTCTCGGATAAAGCGAGCTTGTGCTCTTCATGGCATACGGTGTATTCACGGAACGTGATGGGAATCTTGTTTTCATATTGCAGCATAGCCAGGTTACCAGCAAACACAGAAAGATGGTACACGAGATCCGCCAATGTTGCATTTGTGGCCGAGACATGAATATGGTCGACAGAGTGTGCAAAATGATCAAAGACACGGAAGCAACCAGCCCAACTAAGGGGTAATCCAACAAGACGTATCTTGTGCACAGCGTAACTACGTGGAATATCACCAACCAAGTTTTGGATAAACGTATCGGTTATCGAGTTATCTTCGGCCGGAAATAAAAGATCATTCCGTTGCCACACTTTTCCCTCGTCAGAGTAAATAAGCTGCTTCAATCGCATATTGACGCCACCTAGTGCCACCAGCTCTCTTAGACCGAGATACGTAGTGATCTGGTTCAAGACATTTTCTGGTAGTCTGCAGAGCATCAATACAAGTGAGTGGCGTGAAAAAGAAAAGTGAAAGGGAAAAGAAAAAGGAGGTACAAGAAAGAGAAGTTTCATTCAAAAAGCCTTTTGGCTGTTTTCAGCAAGAACAAGGTTGTATTTGTCACACATCATCGTCCTCGGACCTGTCGGTCTACTCTTTGCTATCGAGACCACCTTGGCTCTTTTTTCCCTTGATTGTCATTTTCGTTATCTATCAAACCAACAATGTACATAGGATCCAATGATGGAAAGAAATCATGATAATGATATAGAGAGAGGTGGTGTCTTTGTATCGATGGCATTGTAGTAGGGGTGGATGAGCATGTAGAGTGGTCCGTTCGCAAGAAACCCCCTTCGGATTACTCGGGAACCCAGCCAACGATCGCATTTGCCACAACAAAGGAAAAAGCATTGATGCAGTGGACATGGTCACCTGCAATTTCCTAACAAAGACAAGTTCTTCTTCAGTCCAGACGACGAAAGCTTTATCATCACTCTGCAATGTCATGTGCACACACACACATACACATACACACATACACACTTACACATGTGCATGCGTTACTTGGACTCTCACAAAATTCAATACTTTATGACCGCTTGCTTGACAGCAAGAGACAAAGGGATGATGTATGCAACATGCCATGATTCATGCACATTCCTCGCTTGTTTCGCTGTTACAAACATACATGCATTAAGTTGGTCACCCAATATGCCGTTTACAGCAATCATCATCGCTATGCATGGGTGAATAAACTCCTTTTTATTGATAGATTATGCTGTCAAATGATATTGTCTATGGGAAGGGAGAGAAAGAGACACGCAACAGTGATTAAATTTATGGCCGATTGATGGTTGGATGAAAGCACATTGTTTCCTTTTCTACTGCTACCATGAACAACACCGCCAAAGCCTGTGGCTGCAGCATTGACCGCATCTTGTTCCAAGACGAGCAGTACATCTTCATTACTGATGCACAAAAGCAGTCGGATACGCCAGCCGGGAAGTCTTATGTCGCTTACAGCATTCGTTTATCGGTAAATGGAAGAGCAGTAGTAGTAGTGCCCATGTCACATGCCAATCCCCATTAACAACAACTTTTATTTCTTGGACTAGGATATTGAAACAAGACGACGCTACAGCGAATTCGAATCTCTACGAAAGGCATTGTGTCATTTGCATCCGTATCTTATTGTGCCGCCTATTCCAGAAAAGCACTCGCTGGGTCAGTAAGCATGGACCACATGAATGTACTACAAAGCGGCTAATAACATAGTATAGTGGATTATGCGGCACTTCAAACACGTGTCAAGGATGATCTAGCCATGGTCAAGAAACGCAAACGCATGCTGCAGACCTTTTTAAACCGGGTAGCAAGGCATCCACAGCTAGGACGAGATCATGTATTTCACCGTTTCCTGGAGAATGGTGTCATTTGGGTAAGATCAACAATGAACAAGCATTCATCTCCAACTCACATCATTGATTGTGTTGTGTATATGCATAGTCCGATGTGCTTCATTCCCCTCCATTATCAACATTGCCAAGGAACCCACTACATATGATCCTCAGCAAAGATTCCGATTTACAGCATCGCAACATCCTACTCGCCAGCAACTTGATCCCGATACCATCACCAACGTATATCCTAAAGACACCCAATCCTCAGTTTGAAGAATCAGAAAAGTTCACCTTCCGCATTGCAAATTACATGGGCAACAATCTCGACAAGAGCCAACGTAAAGTCATTCGTCGATTAGGAGGTATGTGTGTTCTTCTCAAGGATGCTTGTAAGCCATAACCATTGACATGTGTGGGAGATTAGAGCTTGCAAACGACTATGCAGAGTTGGGTGCTGTATACAATGGATTCAGTTTGAATGAGTCGGGCGCATTAGCCAATGCTATTGAAAAGATTGGACAAGCCGTCGATACTTCCTACACAGAGACAGCTCAAATGGTAATGTCATATTGGGAGGGATTGTCAAAGGAAGGGAAATGATTAACATGTATAGGATGTAGGTTGCTTCATTGGAAGGTGACTTTTCGGAGCCTATTCAGGAACATTCGCAGTTTGCACAGATCGTGAAGCAAGTGCTACGATTCCGCCATATGAAGCACGCCCAAGTCGAAATGATTGAAGATTCTCTGGGGAGCAAAAAGGAAACATTGGAAATGTTGCAACAAATGGAAAGTGAAGCACAGCGATTGGAACATGCTATCAGTAGTCCAGAGATATCCAATGGCGGCGCTGATGATGGCACTACAGCTGAGCAACTCAACAACAATAGCCCTATCTCCTCGAATACCCAAGTGCTCGCTCGACGATCTACTACGAGACCATGGTCAAGTCCTGTACGCATGATGAACGCAGTGGGCCACCAATTACAAGGCATGATCGATGTTGATCCTGAAGCAACACGCCGTAACCAAATTGGAAAGACAAAGGATGCCATGGAGATGGTAAGTAGTATATCACAAACATGGGAACTAAAAGGCACGTATGCTAATGGAACCTTTTTTAGTTGCAAGGTGCTTTGGATGTTACTCGCAAAGATTTGACCGAGATATCAAGCGAATTGAAAACAGAGTTGGATCGGTTTCAGCGTGAAAAGGTCAAAGATCTTCGTGACATGTTGATTGCTTATGCGAAAATTCATGCACGTTATTGTCAAAAGGTAAGGATTGAAAGGAGAGGCCCATGCATACGATAGGATACTAATAGTCGTCGTCCTTTTTAGAACCTTGAATCATGGCAAGAAGTTAGAGCAGAAATTGATAAGATTCCTATGGCATAAAATACATTCCACATGTTGGCTTTTTTTATTTGAAAACACATGGAGGGAGGAGGGAAAGATATTAAGCCCAGAGCTTTTGAAACTTTACTTCTACTTTGAATGGCTTGCCTATGTGGCGAAAATGGAACGTGCCCCTGAAAGTGATATGGTGAGCAGTGAAAGTGCCTACAAAAACAACCACCTTTTAATCCGCAGGTGGATTTGTGCATCAGCTGGACAGTATGACTCAGTACTCCCAAGACGCTTGACCACTTCATCACTTCAATCAATCACGACAACAATTCACACGCCCACTCACATATAAACAAGGCTGTTGTCACCAACACCATCATCCACCTTTTCTTTCTACTTGTATTCATACCATCATCAGTGGCCTCTGGTAAGTCTCAAGGATAGTCTTATGTGATCACCAAAATGAGGGTATCGTACTCATGCATTCATCTTTTATTGCCACTTAATATGCAGCTCACTTCATTGCTTTGCCACTTGGTGTGCTCATTGCTGCCTAATGACATTTGGCTTTGTTCCTTGGTGGATCCTCCTTTGTGGTAAGTATGATCATCACCTTTGGTTTGTATATTGCTGTGTGTTATTAAAAGGGTGTCTTGTACATTTGTAGGCAAAAGGCAACCGCAGTCTAGGAAATTTGGGACTCCTTTGTTGGTGACATAAGTACAAGCGTGGCTCTTGGTGAATGCAAGCTCAAAGATTATCTCTTGGAAGGAGCAAAATTCACATGACCCTTCAAACTGTTAGATGTCATCCGTGTTCCTTTCTCAAGCGGCTGTTTCAAATGCCCGCTTGCAAAGTGCGGCACACCATGCAAGAATGTGGACACTTTCCAAAAGCACATGACTTCTCAGCATGATGCAGATGTTCAAGCCACAGGATACAGCTACAAGAACAAGCGCGCACAGAAAAGAAGGAGAATGATATCTCCTGATTTTGATATCCACACCGGAAGCCGACTTGCTCTTGGCAGCAACGAGCAATCAGCCTATCACCATGCCGTGGCTATCAATTGCTCGCCTGTGGCGATGCATTTGAATCACCATACTTTAGAACGTTGACTCATGGAAAGGAGTTAGAGCAGAGATTGATAACATTCCTATGACCTAAAATACATTCTACACGTTGGCTTTTTTTTTATTTTGAAAAGACATGGGAGGAGGGAAAGATATTAAGCCCACAGCTTTTGAAACTTTGCTTCTATTTCGAATTGCTTGTTTACATAGTTGACTATATCTACAAGATGATGGTGGTTAATAGACGCTTTTAACAATGACTCAAATAACATGATACGTACCATCTCCATAATGCTTTCTAAGATCTACATCGGCTGGTAAGCGGTCATGGGCACGTGCTTCATCTCTATTCATGCAAACGGCATTTTCCAAACTCAAAGGCTTGCTCCGATCCCATCGAGCCAAAGTCAATCGATCTTGTGGGCCTGAAATGACGCTCTTGCCATGCCAAATCTCTTCAAATATATAAACGACATCGTGTACTGTGAAAGGGTATGGGCTAGGGTGGATGATCATGAATACCCGTCGCATGATGCTTTTCCTCGTCTCTCTCACGCACAAACCTTCCATAATTTTGTGTTTCTCGTTCCCTTGCTTCATACATGATGCGATTGAAGAGAGTGTCTCGTAACCTTATTGCTTGGGGTGGCAACGCGGCAAACTCGGCAAGGTGTAAAATAATGTGGGTGGTGATGACCATTCCATACATGCTGTCAACGGATCCAAGCGAAGCCAAATGCCGGGTACGGAAATCGTCAATCGTTGATTTATCTAATTGTAATACCAAACAGTATCAGATATCATCACCACGTGCCATTTTACAATATAAACCAACTCACCTATATCAAGGGGTCTATCCGTACTGATGACTACAGGAATACCACGATCGATCTTGAGCATCTTTAATCTTCGACGGAAGGCACGTGCCAATGGATCCTCTACATGTACAAGGATGAGATACCAAGCCGAATAGAAAACTCAAAGTACTTACCCATTGTCTCACTTATGTCAGCCACTTGGATGCGTGTTGGATCAGCCTTGGCGCCAGGGGACATGGAGGAGATGATCTTGATGTCATTTGCATGACAATATTCGACCAATGCAATCTTGTCAATAATGTTGGTCATCGTGTCAACAACGAAGCTTGGCTTGTCTGGATCATCATCGAGGTAATAAGCATCTTGCTAATTCGCCATCATGATGGTATCCACCTACCTCCCAAAAGGGTTGCCATGTTACTAGTGCATAATCGCTCCGTGCAGCATTCAATTTTGGAAAAGGGTGCAATTTCATGGAGATGCGTTTGCAAGGCCTGTACTTTGCTCATGCCAATATCTTCTTGACCTGCCACTGCATGATTGCCCATGTTGCGACGTGTCAACCGTTTAGGATCAATTAAGCGCAAATGTTGTACACCGGATCGTAGTAGCATCAAGGCAGCCCAAGAACCAACGTTGCCAGCACCAACAACGACAACAAAAGACTCTCGAACGCGTTTCATCCCATCCTCTCCAAGGAAAGCAATATTGCGTGCCAACTGTTCTTGAATGAGCGATTCGTCATGGTCGCTTGACTTTTGCTGTTGCTGGATCGTCCCGACCGACGTAAGTTTGACATGTTGGAAATCCTCTGAAAGAAGCTGGTTCTTTAAAGCCGTCGAGTTGTGTCGTCGTTGACAAGCCTGGTAACCAAGTACCGCCGACGCTGTAAGGACTGAAGCTGCTGCTGCTGTACACGAGAATTGGAGTGCTTCTTCGTGTCGTTCAACGAAGTGTGAAATCCTTTCCATTGAAAGAAAAAAGAGAGAAAAAGAGAGCTTAGCTTCTGAGCTGAAGTAGATAGCCACCCAGTAAAATTGGACACCCCATGACCTCCACCCAGCTAAACCATGCCATCGCATGTAAATCATACATCATTCTCCAATAAAGAAGCAACGACCTCTTATGAAAGCTACAACAAGTGATTGATCACTCGACTCTCGAATGCATATCACATCAACGTGGCTAAAATGAAACGTGACCCTGAAAGTATATCGGGTAATATGAGGGATAATAGCTACTCAGCCGACAATGAGTGGGTGTGGTGACAAGTGGTCTATAGGACATCATAAGGCAAGAATTCCCCGGTGGCATTTGCATGAATAGGGTATCAAACAAGGTGGATGCAATGCATAAAGTAGTAATAAGATGCTTTAGACAAGCTAAAATGATGGTAGTGCTCGATGACATCAAAAATGGAAATAGCGTTGCCAGGTATTGATATCATCATTTGGTGGCACGCATATGTAATGTGCTGCTGTTGCAGTTTATTTTGGGGCACATCTTTCCATATTCTTCTCCTCTCACTCTTGCAACTTGTTCCCCATTCGTACAGCCTTTATTACAATGACGGCAGTGATGCTTGACCAATTCGGTAGCAACCTCGTGCATGTTGCCACGGTAACAGTGGGTGCATCGCAATCCTACTACTTTCGACAAAAGTTGAGCGACGAAAAGACATCGGCATGCAATTATCGACAACCAAAGCAAATCATACCATCAGTCCCACGCACTCGCACGTAAGCGTCATGTGTGTGTATATAATGTATATGACTTGAATTGGGCTCACAGATATATATGTATGTCGCCATAGACGTCCCCCACCAGGTTCTAGTTTATCGCCTATTCGCTCTCACAAGTTACCTCCTCGTCGTGGTCCAGTTTCCTCCTTCTCCTCTTCTCCTCAAAAGTCTTTAGCATCCATACCATTGCCACCTTTATCCACGTCACGTTTACCACAACCACCACCACCACCGCAAACAACATCAGCAGGAAAACAGCGAAAGAGAAAAGTCAGCTTTGATAATCAAGTAGTCGTTGTCCATACTGTGATTCAAGCAGATGATGATGAAGATATCGACGATCCAAATTCAACATCATGAGACATCTTGTTTTATTACTATGCATCACCCTATACAACACTATATCCACCACCACCATCTATCAACGAATATCCTATTATCTTTTAGAGACCAATGCCTAGCGTCAGGAAAGTAGAAGCAGCAGTAGTAGTAGTCATAGACAAAAGGGACCCTCAAATCCTTCTTCTGGTATCATGTAACCTATTGCCAAGATAATTGCAGAGCATTATGTACTACCTGGTGTGGCAAATAAATCATGGCACTTCATAAAGATGCATCAAGTCAATACCAAAAATAGCTTGGTTGGATGGGCAGTGACACACATACAACATACGGTGCATATGCACGGGGCTTGTTTTCCACCTTTTTACTCCTTTTTTGTTCAACTTGATGAGTACTCGCAACTCTTTCAGCCATCGACACACCATGAACAAGTCAATGGATACTCGACCTGTTGAAGCATTGGATGAGGTACTTGTCTTGGTTCACCATGGCAATGAGGCAATAAGGAACTGATCCCCCCCCCGATCGAATGGCAGATCTGCAATGACAGCAAACCTTATTGGGAAGCGCGTCTCGTCTTGTCCAAAGTTGAGTCGCTTATGAACGACCCTATCAGATCATGCACGTTCACGTCCCAGGTATGTAGGCATGGAGGATTTCGAAACCCATATTTGTATTTGGCTGACAACATGTGTCACCATGACAGGAACGTCAAGAGATCGTAACGATATTATCATCTTCCTCTCAACCAACCACAAGATGGAAATACTATGCTCAGGATATTGTTGGAGACAACGATGCGAATAAGCAAAAGGTCCTACAGGCAAGTAGATCACCTGGATACGATGGTATACTTCCTGCTTGCTAATGAAAGCTAAATGCAGATCCCGCCGAGGAAGCAACAAGAGCTCTTGGATATGGTTGATGCTGCAATGCAAGCAAAATATGAACAAGTGATGCATTTGCTGGGCAGCGACAACATTCAGCTAGTACAAGACAAACAACAAAGCCTGCAGCAGAGCCGTGGAAGACTGATACTCAAGCGAAGGATGTTGACGAGATTGGTAAATCACTATATCAAGGTAAAGATCGCAAGCTGCCCTTTTCAATCATTTTGCTAATGGGAACGATGGAATCATGCAGCTCATTATCAAAACGTTGAAGACCGTTTGGCTCATTATCAAGAGTTATGAGATGGATGAACGGAAAAAGGAAACATTCACGGCCTATTATTGCGCTTTGACTGATACGTTGCTCCTTCGGATAAAGTATGTATGCTCTTGATGTTTTATTTGATGGCAGCAGAGAAGGGTATACTAACATAAGGACCAAAGGATTCTTCGTTTGACGATGCTTCTCAAAATGTATGATGCTGACTTTGTCAATGCCCTGAAATCATTAAGGTACATGCATGCTATTCAACAACACGCTTTTATTGTGAAACTCAACGTGATCTTGTAGTGCGATATTCCGGACACGAATTGACGAGGCTCGAATCAAATTATCTTTTGCTGAGAAGCGGATACAAGAATACGACGACTTGGGCCCCGAGATGGAAACGATCTTTGCTGCCTATGCAGGGATCTTGGATGAAATCGATAAGACCGAAGACGACATTTGTAAGATCCGACAATCCCGTTGAGAAGAAAGGAAGTTCCATGTTATTGTATAGATTAGATAATTAGTAGGGATTAGCACACTTTCACTTGTATATATATAATGGGGCTTTAATGTTGATTGTACAATGGGATGTATTTTGAATGATAAATGGCCCTAATGAACTTTTCTTTTACTCGTGTACTTTGAATTTCATGCATGTATCATAGATAATGAACAACGCCTATGCACAATGATAAAACAAGTCTAGCCAGATAAATGCCAAAAATTCACAAGATATGTACTTTATTCTAACATGCAGAAAGGGATGTCATCATTTTGCTTGTCTTTCCTTGTATCGGACCCAGCCATAGTAACCAGAGCCAAAGAGTGCGAGAATGATACCCAAAGCATTCTACGAGAGAAATGAATGAGTATTCCATACCAACAACTACTACTACAACAAGATGTTTGTTACTTACCAAATCAGAAATGGGGTTTCTGAAGATCATGGCAGCTAAGATGGTTTGCACGCAAGCCTATGTGATTCAATGTTGTGGTCAGCCATCGTCCATATTGGGTTGTTGTGCACTTTTGAAACTCACCTTTGCGGTACCACAGATGGTGTTGGTAAGTGCAGATGTGTACTTGACCTGCAAGAACATGGCAATATTGATACCAAACCCAGTGATACCCGTGATGGTCTATAAAAAGAAGGAGGAGGAGGTCCATGCGTTAATGCCAGCTCAAAATAGCGTCGTATACCTCTATTGCCACTTACCATGAGAATCCAGAATCCCATATCATAGATGGACTCTGATTGTGACATGATCTCACCAAGTTCACCAGAGAAAAGAACAAGTGGGAAAAGGAACATGATGGCCAAGGTGGTGTTGTAATGCAGTAATTTCCTATCAACAACAACAACAACACGTGAGTCTTTTTGTTGGGTTCCCCCATCCCATCCTATATATAGAATCTTACCATTGGTTGTTATCCACCACGGACAAGGTCTTTTGGACGTAGATGCCATAGAGTGCGACAAATGCTGAGGAGCCGACACCATAAAAGATACCAGCCCATGAAAAGTTGATTTCGCCATAAGATCCAATAGCAAATCCAAAGAAAACAATGATACAAGCGACCAATGCAGGAGCAGATGTAGTTTTACCGAGGATGAGGTAGGTAAAGAGGATGGTAAAGTTGATTGAAAGAGATCGTGCAACCTATCTCGTTGTTTAGAACATGGTCCCTCATATCATCCTTCCTCTCTTTTTCATACCTGATAGAATGTGACCTCGACATACTTGAGACACAGGTTGTTCAAAGCAAGCATCATCACATAGACAAATGTGAGAGGAGCCACACGCTTGGCGATGTTGGTATCGAATTCATAAGGTGGGATGATGCTGAAAAGCTTGTTGCTAAGCCCGGTGATGCCAAAGTTAGAGAGCCATCATCCTCACATCATATCCCAGGTACCTATATGACCCCAACTTACGTTTTGCCGAGATGACCCCAGATGAGTAATAGAACCAAGGCGACCACCAGTTGATACCAGGTAATGAAAAGAGGATATTCAAAGTCGGATCCACTCATGATGATCTTGTTGAGGAACACCACTGAGAGCGAGATGACAAAGTAAAAGACGACCACGGCTACAATGAGTGGGAGTGGGTGGCCCCTGTCCTTGGGAGCAGAGGCAGGTTGAGGAAGGAATGACTGATCATCCCGGTCTTGTCGTAGACCCATTGGGATATCTTCGGATTTGGAGGCCATCAGGGTGGTGGAGAGAGAGAGAGAGAATAAAGAAGAGGGGATAAAGGAACGTAGTCTGGTTTCTCCAAAAGTGCTAAAAATGAACTCACTGGCTGTTGTATTTTTAGGCTGGAAGTCGATCTCAAGCTTTCTTCTTCCGACAGAGAGCATGTTTCAGAGCGATGACGATCAGTTTCCAAGCCTTTTTGAGTAAAGTACCGTATACATTGAAAAAAAAAGATTGCTTTATCTAGGCCACTACTCTTCTATTCCTCCTCCCCTACATTGTATACTACAATAAAAGCTCAAGCGTTAATCATTCTATGTTTTATCATGTGGCTTGGTCTAAGATGATACCATTATTACGTCCTTTGTTATCCATCTTAATTACAAGAAACAACAAATGAATCGAATCATCGACAATGGAAAGCTTCGGAGTGTTCATCCGGGCATGGAGAGAGAGTTTTGTAGCCAAATTATGTGACACATTCGGTCGTCCAAAGTGTCCCAGTCGCTCTACTATCGCTTGTATACCATACCTCTTTTCGAAAAGCATGCATGATTACGGTAATTAACGACTGTGCTCTCTTGGTCATGCGCACACGTGCTGTACAAACATTATCTTGGCGGTAGTGAACCAAGTTGACATTTCACAACTGTCAACCTGGGATGGTCAAGCAGCACGGACCTGTAATGCTGTGATACATAGCATTTCTCTTTTGGCACAAAGATTTTCTTCATTGCTAGCTGACTTTTCATTTCTTTGCTAGCGTGGCCAAGACATTATTTCACACCACCCCCTTGTTGGCAAGCTGTTGTTCAATGCTAATTCATTTATGATTTGGTTGCAGCTGGTTGAAATTGTAATGCATCGTTTATCTCCGTTCTAGCCACGAGGGATTACTTAAGGGGTATGTATTACTACTATCATAGTCCCAGGTGAGAATCTTCTTCGCTATCACCACCACCTCCTCCATTTGCCATTTAAAGTCATCCGTCATTGTCCACATCAATTGCTATACTTGACAATGAATGTAACGCTTTCTTTTATAGCAAGCTGATTTCTAATAAAAATACACTAGATAGCGATCCTGCTGATGCACTCATTTCATCCTGGGCTTGATGATCCTCTACTATACTCCATTCACCAACAAACGAGCTGGGTATACTCTTGCATTTCAAATGCCATTTGTCAAGCAGATACTGGATGCTTCGTTTTGCACTAGAATCGTTCTTGATGTGAGACCCACATTGTTGATCATCCCACACCATCATTACTACCTTCGTTCTTGATAAGCGGTGATGAAAACGCATTCAGGGTTGTGGTGCCTTAAAAGAAACGAGATCGTCATCAACAGCTTTTCAAAGTCTATCGTATTCATTCCATGAGCCCATTGTTCATATCAAATGTCCCATGATAAAGAATTACCTGCTGGATCATAGAATGTGTCACTGCCAAGGATAAAATCGATCTTTTTGTTCCCTTCTTGCTCCTCTACCATGGCTATCATTTGTTTGGCTGCTTCGAGATCACCCCATTGCAATTCACGGATGTCGTACAAGGCTTGATCAATATCATTCAGTATAAAACACGATCGGATCAAGGGCAGGATCGAAGGCAGATCGGATAGGATGACATGTTGCACGTGATGTGTCTTGGCCAGCAATAATGATGGTAATGAGACGCCTATCGACTTTCGCGTGTTAAGCTGACTTGGACGACTTTTGCTATTCAATATTACCTGCGCCGATCTGAGCACGACATGAGTGCATTGCAAGAGGTAAATGGGAGTGTCTCATGTACTTACTTCGAGCATGGTAGAGTTCGTAAAACGCTCACGGTGATTCCACACGTAGTTACTCAAGGATAACGCTGAGGGCCAGATATAGCAACCATAGGCAGAATCGAGGATCTATGTCTAATCAGCTACCAGTCCACATGCACCAATGAAGAAGTCCTACCTGTTTAACGAGAATGTCGCATTGTCCTGAAGCATCGCGGAAAGTTATGCGTTTGACACTTTGCTTGGCTTGCTGTAACCGATTTTCATCCATTGTGCTGTACGTGAGAAGGGAAAGCCCGCCGACCGTTTCAACGAGGACAACATGGTCGTAGAAGAGAGCTAGAGACCCCCGAGAACTCCATTTGTCGAATAAAACAACATCGACCATCATATCATTGCTGTTGACGAGTTGCATTTACTACATTTATGCGGCTTAAACACGTATCATAGAGTATATAGATGAGATGCTTGTTCATGTTTAAATAAAAACAGATAGCCAGATAAGCTCATTTATCACGCAGAGTATCGGATATACATGGTGCGATGGGATTGAGGAGGCTATCAGGATGTTGATGTGAGACATAAAGGATCATGCTATGCATAATAATAATTGGATAGCAAGAGTTGAAAGGAATTAGCCAGGTACTGTAATCTTCATAACGTTGGCTAGTCCTCCTTTAAAGAAATCATTAGGATTCAAGTGCAAGGTTATCATGTGCAAAGAATAGACAACGGTGGCGTACCCACAAATGTTAATAATGGATGCTTGGGATTTTGAGATAGCTAATATATACATGATGTAATGCAATCGCTCCAATGACCAATAGCAGCGATTTTCTATCCAATAAGCTGGAATACGGTTCATACAAGTTCATCTAATAAACTGTATGCGTAATAGTATGCCTTACTATAGGCAATGTTAAAGATAAAGGTTATAGAAAACAGCAACATCAAGGTCACGTGACCCAAAATAAAAAATTCAAAAAAGAATCACTGATGAATCTTCATTAGATCGATTCAGCAATGCCGTGACCTGGAATCGAACCAGGGTCAGTGCGGCCACAACGCAATGTACTGCCACTATACTATCACGGCTTATTTTTCGTTCCTTACTGAGACGTCTGTAGGGGAGTAGTCAGCCTCTCAACTGCCTTTTATAGTCGCTGGATTTGGATAGCTGAAACCTTGTCAATGTCAACCACTCGTTTGTCTGAGGATGTGTATTTAGAATAGCCATGAAAAGATTTTTATTAAACCCTTGTCTTTATCTTTGTCTTTGAATTGGAGCTCGTTGTGAGAAGCAGTTGCGATTGCTTATTGTTTGGATTTGACGATTGAAGGACCCCTTGTGATTACTTTATTTGGATTATCGTGTCAACCTCTCTACGAACTTACTGCCCTACGTCTCATTTTGGTGGAGAAGCCGCGCATATTATTATCACACATTCGTACGGCAGACTATTGAAAACAACTTACATCCCCAACAATACACTTTCATCCATTGGATACATCATCCATCCATCGACTTATCGACATGACGAATCAAGAAAATCATGGTGTTATGGCCCCTAGAGGCAGGAATCTCGAAGCGGAATTGTTGCGATCATTGTTGGCCAAACCGGAACATTTTTACGGCAAGGCTGATGAGGATCCTATGGGTTGGCTAAGGAGCATCAAAAGACTACGTCGTGGTGGCATCTCAGATAGCAGCATTCTTCTTGTGGCTGGTTCCCACTTGAAAGGATCAGCAGGCGATTGGTGGGCCGAACATGAAGATGATGCCAGTACATGGGAGGTGTTCGAGGAGAAGTTTACGGAGAGATATGCAAGCAAGTCGATCAAGAGAGATTGGTGGCGACGTTTGGAGTCTCGCAAGCAAAAGGATGGTGAAAGTGTGGCCGAGTTGGTTGAAGCACAGCAAGCATTGTTTCAACGTTTGGCATTAAAGGATGAAAGGATGAAGATTGATCTTTTATGCAAGGCACTCAAGGATGATGTTGGTTTTGAGGTTGAAAGAGAGGAGCCGGAGACGTATGCTGAAGCTGTGGATGCTGCAAAGAAAGAAGAGTCGTTACGTATCAAGTACAAGCGTGCTCCTGAAGTTGGTGGTGGATCTTCAAAAAGCACAAGCAGTGGCAAGAGTACAGTGGTGATGGCAGCATCTGATCGTGGTTCCGAAGTTGGCAGCATTAGCAGTTTCGATAAGGCCTTAAATGAGATGAATGACAAGTTCAATCGTTTGGAGATTAATCTCATGGAAAGGCTGAATCGACATGTTGGCAACGGCAATCGTGGTGGCTATGGATACGGTGGCGGATATTCATTGACATGTTACAACTGTGGGCAAGTTGGTCACAAGGCTTATCAGTGTAATGAACGTATGCAAGAGGCGGGAAAAGTCAAGGGGCAGCAGTAGATGGGGAGGCTGCTGTCCCATATCCCAATACAAAAACCTTCCTACAACAACCACCAACACAACAACAACAACAAGTGCACTTGATACAAGGGGTTCAAGTTTGGCAGAATGGTCGTGTGCGTCCAAGGTCAACAGCATCGGGTGAAGCATCAGCGCCACTGAAGAAGAGAAGCAAGAGAAGGGTTGTGGATGATGAATCGAACGCTATTACTTTGCCTATTGCTCCGAACCAAGTTTCTCAAAGTACGACCAAGGATGTGACCATGCAAGATGTGAAGAAGAGGACAAGGAAGCCGGCTAGGCGATTGGAGGTGGATACCAACAAGCAGAACATTTGGGACGCTTTGGGGAATGCACAAGTCAACATGTCGTTTAAGGATTGGTTAGCCATTGACAAGCAAGCAGCGAAGGATTTGTGTGATGGCATTCGTTTTATTCATGGACGCAAACCCCGCAAAACCACTACCAATCTACCGTTGTCTACCCAAGTGAATGCCGTGAACCTTGTTGGATCCGATGGCGAAGAGAGTGAGGTTGAGGATGAAAAAGAAGAGGAATGGGAGGTGGATGATGAAAAAGAAGAGGAATGGGAGGATGAGTTGGATGGAGACGATGAAGGAAGTGCCTCTGAATCGTACCTGTTTGATTCCGAATTCGAAGATGATGACGCTGATGGATATCTCTCTGATGGCTCAATTACTCAATATCCCTACAATCCTGAATCCATGGGTACTGCAAGGCCGTTTGCCGTCAAGGTGCATATCAATGGTGAACCGGTGGAGGCCATAGCGGATACAGGAGCTTCAGTGTCAGTCATAAGCAAACCACTTGCAAGGCGTTTGGATCTACCAATCAACAAGGATCTTATGTCAATACAACAGCTGGATGAGAGAGACACAAAACCCAATGGTGTATGTGTGAATGTACCTGTTTCGATTGGCGGCAAGTTGCGACGTGAGCATTGTACGGTGTTGGATAGGCAGTCAGACTTGTTGCTGCTTGGTTTACCTTGGATGCGTGCGTATGGCATTAAAATCGATCCGACAACGTTGACACTATCTATACCTTCTCAAGAAGCCAAGGAGGATGTCGTGGTGCAAGGGTATTCTCGTCATAAGCCAAAGGAATATGAGGATGGTGATGCTGTGTCAAATGGACCTCAAGTATTTATGTTGCAAATGGTCAAGCACGATACAAGTCAAAACGCTCATGAGACACCAAGCAAGGTTGTGGCAGCAACATTGGCACGAGGAATGAAGGACGATTGGTACGAAGGCGCTGATTCAGAAGGTGGCATGAGTCAAGAGGGGGAGGAGAAAAGAAAAGAGGTGTGTGAAGAGGAGTGTGAAAAAGAGGCGTGTGAGAAAGAAAAAGAGGAGCCAAAAGAGGTGAAGGAGTTGTTGGAGAAATATCAAGACTGTTTCGTGGAGCATGCTGGGTTGGGTCGTGTGAATGCCGTATCACATGAAATCAAGACAACCACCGACACGCCCATCAAAAGCAAGCCGTATCGATTGACATGGAGTGAGGAAACTCAGCTGCGAAAGGAGTTGGATCATCTTCTGGAGTTGGGGCTGATTAAGCCGTCTCAAGGCGAATGGACATCACCAGTGCTTTTTGTTGCGAAGAAGGATGGCTCGTTACGGTTGTGTGTTGACTATCGGCGTCTCAACAAGATCACTGTCAAGGACCATTTTCCATTGCCTTTCATTGACGAGCTGGTTGATTCTATGGGTGGAGCAAGGTATTTCTCAACATTGGATGCTGCATCAGGCTATTGGCAGGTACCAATGCATGAGAATTCCATTCGCAAGACCGGTTTTGTGACGAAGTATGGGGTGTTTGACTGGTGCGTATTACCTTTTGGCTTGAGTACGGCGCCAGCGACATTTCAAAGATTGATGACTCGGATTCTACAACCATTGTTGGGCAAGTGTGTGCACGTGTTTATCGATGATATCATTGTTTATTCTCGCACGTTGGATGAACATGTGGCACATTTGAAGCAAGTCTTTGATATCTGCAAGGAGGCTAATTTACGAATCAAGAAGGCCAAATGCATGTTTGCAAGTGATAGCGTTGAGTACCTTGGCCATCAAATCACACGTGAAGGATTGAAGCCTACGGATCGAAACGTCAAGAAGGTGTTGGACATGGTGGCACCAAGTAGCAAGGCAGATGTGCGGTCATTTTTGGGTATGGTGGGATACTATCGCCGTTTCATCCCTGATTTTGCGGACAAGGCACAGCCCATGCAACAATTGATCAAGGCCAAGAGTGAATTTGTTTGGGGTATACAGCAAGAAGAAGCATTCAAGGCACTGAAAAATGCATTGATTCATCCACCTGTATTGGCATACCCGGATCCCAACAAGGTGCAAATATTAACTACGGATGCCTCTGGAAAAGGTATTGGTGCTATTCTTTCGCAGTCGGATGATGGATCTATGGAAGGAGAACAAGTCATTGCATATGCGTCTCGTGCATTACGTGGTGCTGAAACACGCTATGCTACGACTCATGTTGAAGCACTTGCCATTGTTACGGGAATGTACCATTTCAGGCATTACTTGCGCGGGCGTAAGTTTGTGCTATACACGGATCATTCGGCGTTGACATATATTTTGAACAATCCTGCACCAAGCCCGAAAGTGTCAAGATGGTCGGCGGCAACAATGGAGTACGACTTTGTGGTGAAGCATAGGAAGGGGGAAAGCAATCCGGCAGATGCGTTATCGCGGCTGGTGAGGTGATTGGGGGTTGGAGATTATATATACATTACAAAAAAGCAGTACAAAAGACAAAAAAATATGAAAAGAGCATGAAAAGGAACAAAAAAAGGAATATGGAATACAAAAAAGCAGTGCAAAAGATTAAGAAAAACATGTTAAAAGAGGAAAAAGAACAAAAAAAAAAGGGATATTATATACTTATTGGATCACTTTATTCTATCATTGTCATTACACACATCTATTATCATCATCAAGAAACATCAACACGTATCGGATCAGCTATCAAGAACATTCAATTACAAGCCATGGACTACGCACACTATCTCGCGCTATATTATTACATCACCGAAGGGACTTACCCAAGGGATATGAATGACAACAAACTCAAACGCCGTATTCGAAACAAGGCAGCCAAGTATCTTCCATATCGAGGAAAGTTATACATCAAGAATAAAGACGATAGTTTTGGACAAGAGGTATTGCACTCTGGCAATGTTATGGAGACGATCAAGAAGGTGCATCGGGAAGGGCACATGGGTATCAATAACACGTGGCGTCGTATGCGGTTGCAGTATGAAGGCTATCAATTGTATGATCGTGTACGAGAGTATGTTGAAGCTTGTGAACAATGCCAATTGAGAGCACGAAGGAGACATGTACGACATGAAGAGGCGCACCCTATTCCTACTCCATCTCGACCTTTTTATATGATTGGCTGTGACGCTGTTGGCCCTATCAACCCACCAAGCAAGAATGGCAACCGTTACTTACTTGTGGCAGTCGATTACTTAACAAGATGGCCAGTGGTGGCAGCTGTGCCGAATATCAGTGAGCAGACAACAGCGGCATTCTTGTTCAATTGTGTGGTGAAGGATTTTGGCGTTCCCTCTTATATCTTGACTGATCGCGGAGCAAACTTCAAGTCGGATTATGTACATTCGTTTTTAAAATGGATGGGATGTAAACCACTTACGACAACAGCATTTCGACCGCAAGTGAATGGACTTTGTGAGAGGATGAATCAAACGGTGGTGGAAGTATTGTCGAAGATATCACAGGATCAAGGCATGTTGCAACAATGGGATGAATGTTTGGCAGCCACGGTACTCGCAATACGAAGCACACCAAATGACGCAACAGGATTCAGTCCAGCAATGCTGCTATATGGATACGATATAAGAACACCTGCAACGTGGCCTGAGCCAAGGAAGGATTTTATTGAAGGACGTTTGGCGGATGAAATTACAAGTCGGGTCAAGGTTATCAATGGGATTATGCATGAACATCGTGAACTTTCTCGGCAACGGACACAGCACAAGCAGCAACAACGTAAGGAGCGCTATGATCAACATGTGGTGAAGAAACGTTTTCAAGTTGGCGACCAGGTTTTGATGTTGGATAAATACAAGCCTCACAAGTTGGCGAATCGCTGGATTGGGCCTATGGTTGTTATACGAGTCAATGAGCGTGGCACTTACTGGTTACAAGGACCTGGAGGAAAAAGACTTGAAGGAGCGGTGCATGGTGACCAGCTGAAGAATTGGAAATCGCGTGACAAGTTGGTACCTGATGTTGTGGCACAAAGAGCGGATAAGCAATTACAAGCATTCATTGAACGACAACGTTTGGATCGGTGACAGTTGTTCGGCTGAGAGGGGGAGCATGAGACGTCTGTAGGGGAGTAGTCAGCCTCTCAACTGCCTTTTATAGTCGCTGGATTTGGATAGCTGAAACCTTGTCATTGTCAACCACTCGTTTGTCTGAGGATGTGTATTTAGAATAGCCATGAAAAGATTTTTATTAAACCCTTGTCTTTATCTTTGTCTTTGAATTGGAGCTCGTTGTGAGAAGCAGTTGCGATTGCTTATTGTTTGGATTTGACGATTGAAGGACCCCTTGTGATTACTTTATTTGGATTATCGTGTCAACCTCTCTACGAACTTACTGCCCTACGTCTCATTACTTTTTTGGTTCGCGCGCAATGATAGGTTTGTCAACTTCCTAATTTGGAAGGTGTTCCAAATCGTCTCGTGTTTGCTTCCATTGTTGAGCGGAAGCGACACCCAAACCATTGGTATAGTTTAGAAAGCATTTGGGAGGGTGGATGTGGCGTAATGGGAGTAAAAGTAATTTGAAAAATGATTTTGAATGGCAGCAGCAATAGTTGGCAAGATCGCAACAGCTCTCAACTCCGCACTTTTGCATATAAGCAGCACAATGACGCCAATATCCCAAGCCGATGACAATGCATCTACTCATTGTGAATAAGCTACAATGGTAATAAAATGAAGAATGTTGCCAATGTGTATACGTTGGATTGAAGCGTGTAACAAAAAATGTATTGTTTGTGTATATACTAAATTAAAGTGTTATCTACATGCCAAATCATGCTGCCAAGGGAGGGGAAAAAACAGACTCATGTCAAATGTACGATCTATATCTATTGAGGGGATGGGGGTTTTCCCAGCAATGAATGATGAATATCGACAGGAGGGAGTCTTGAGGATGTTGCTCGGCGTGCCTCTTGTTGCATGTTTGCACTAAAAAAAAAGAAGGGCAATCAGGTTATTACTGTGAACATACCAAAGCCATCCAAGCTGTATACTTACTCCATAATAACCAAGGAAGCCATGGCTTCAACGATAGGTACAGCTCTAGCAACAACGCAAGGATCATGACGACCACGAGCAGCCAAAGTACCAAAGACACCATCATACGAAGTAGTTTGTTGATCCTGGGAGATAGTAGCAGGGGGCTTGAAGGCAACACGGAAGTAAATGTTTTCGCCATTGGTAATACCACCTTGAACACCACCTGAGTAATTGGTCTTTGTACCAAATTGACCATCCTCACGGAGAACAAAAGGATCATTGTGCAAGTGACCAGACATCTTTGTGCCATTGAATCCAGATCCGAATTCAAAGCCCTTGGTTGCAGGAATCGACAACATGGCGTGTGCAAGCAAGGCTTCCAACTTGTCAAAGCATGGCTCACCCAAGCCGACTGGGCAGTTGCGAATCACACATGTCACCGTACCACCGATAGAATCCTTTTCTTGTGATTTCTTCAAGATCAACTACACCACTATTGTATGAGTCATCCATCATTGATATCATCAATGCAACACAATTACCTCTTTCATTGCCTCTGAAGTTTCTGCATGAGGGCACCGGGTAATATCTTGATCCACCTCTTCGCGGCTGATTGTGTTCAAAAAGTCGAAAAACTCGGGATCCAACTTTTCCTCATCCTGCATTTGCTGCACAAAGGGCATAGCAACCTTGCCGACACTGGATACAAAGGCCACAATCTCGACACCATGAGCAAGTTTGAGATACTTTTCAGCAATAGCACCTGCAGCTACACGTCCAATGGTCTCACGGGCTGAAGCACGACCACCACCAGAGGATGCCTTTACGCCATACTTTTGAAGGTAAGTGTAGTCGGCATGCGATGGGCGTGGATAGACATCCGTTTCGCTGTAGTCGTGAGGACGTTGATCTTCGTTGGGGACTTGAAGGCCGATGGGTGTGCCAAGGGTAATGCCGTGCTCTGTACCAGACATGATGGTCACCTTGTCCTTTTCATTGCGCTATAGAAGGAAATGAGTCAATAAAGAATGAGGCTATTGTTGTTGTTGTCTCTATTGCTTACAGGAGTTGTAATGTTGCTTTGACCAGGACGTCTACGAGAAAGTTGAGGTTGAATGTCGGCTTCTGTAAGCTGTAAGCCAGGAGGAACACCATCGACGATTGCGCCCACACCCTTGCAGTGAGATTCACCATAAGTGGTGACACGGAAGACCTTGCCGAAAGAGCTCATTGGGGTTGAGTGAGTGAGTATATGGAAAGAGTGAAAGAAAGAGAGATTAAAGGAATGGTTGACAGGTGCAGGACATGAAATTTCACCAGCCACCTCACTGTGAGTCATTGATCTGATAAAAGATATGAAGGTGTTTTATTGGAGTAAATTGTTCATGGTGCACATATGCCTACAAAGCCTAAATGACCTTGAAGAGTAACTTTAGAAAGAACGAGATAATAAACTAGTTGTTCTCGTAATGCGTTTGCTATATTGTGTAGTGCGGGTAATGTGCTGTCGGTGATGATCCCGATCACGGGAACAACAATATGCTGCATAACTCGTGTGTGCAGAATGATGGTGCTGGCACGTAACAATTGATGGCAATACGCTGCTTGTAATCCCTCATATTGCATTCGGCCTTTATACAATAGCTCTTGAGCGATCATCACAATGATATCACGTATCAGCATCATGGTCTCCCATACATGATAAGCAATGGGTGCAATCATGTCTATGGAGCGGCATCCAAGATCATCGATCCATGTGGGCGCCCACTTGTCCCACACCAACGCCAACCATACGAGGACATAGCGTCCAATGGCAAATTCTTGTAACTTTGCTGCGACTTGATGTACCACTGGAATTGATGCAAGTCGGGTCACCAAATTTGATTGCATGAAAAATGGAGGAAAAAAAGGAAAAACAAGAGCCACGATAGCAAATTCACGCAACATTGAGAGAGTGAGTGTCTATTTGTGGGGGGCGCGTATGTGTGTGTGGTCTTGTAAATGAAACAATCATGCTGACGACACACACATACACACACCAGTAATAAAAAAAGCCCCCTGTTTGCACCCCCTTTGTTTGTTGATACGTGATGCAAACAGCTTTCTGCTGCTGGCGTGTGGAGTATGTATTCTGAAATTTCTGCAGCTGTCATCATGGAATGATGATGCATGTGGAGGATGGGTCATCGCAAAGGCTTACATCCGATTCGTCGCATTTCTTAGTATCACCGTGAGAAAGTTGCCAAACTAACGCCCTTCTATTGCATTCATTATTGCCGTTGTCGCTGAATGATGGGGGCCGTTTCCCTTGTTAGCAAACAAAAACCATGTCGTATATATATAGAGACTCTTTGGTTGATCCATTATTTTACCTCTTCTTTCTTTTCTTCAAACGTCCATCATGGCTCATCCTCTTCAAACACCCTCACTTGCTCATTTCAAGCTACCTGCCATTGAAAATGAGCCCATGGTAAGTTGATCTTTTGTGTCACCTACACGTCGATCTCCTTTCACTTGTCTCACATCATGTAACAGAAAAACTATGCACCTGGCTCTGAAGAGCGTCAAAAGCTTCTTCAAGCTCTCAAGGAAATGAATGAACAACCTCCTTTGGAAGTGCCTCTTGTTATCAATGGTGAAAAGATCAAGAGTGGCAACACTGCCCAACAATTCAACCCTTCGGATCACAAGAAGGCTGTTTGCACATACCATCAAGCTGACGCGTCCCAAGTTAAAAAGGTAATAATAATAACCATGGAGGGATTTGAGCATCTTTGTGCTTACGCGTGCGTATCTATGGAAAGGCTATTGAAGGTGCCATGGCTGCAAAGGCACAATGGGAAGCTCTTCCTTTCAATGATCGTGTTGCCGTCTTCCTCAAGGCTGCCGACTTGCTCTCATCAAAGTATCGTTACAAGTTGATGGCTGCCACCATGCTGGGTCAAGGCAAGAACATTTGGCAAGCTGAAATCGATGCCGCTGCTGAACTTTGTGATTTTTGGCGTTTCAACTGCAAATACGCTGAAGAGATCTACCACATTCAACCACCAAAGAATGCAACTGGCAACTGGAACCGTACCGAATACCGTGCCACTGATGGTTTCATTTTGGCCATTTCACCTTTCAACTTTACGGCTATTGGCGGTAACCTTCCTAGTGCTCCTGCTTTAATGGGTAATGTCGTCCTTTGGAAGCCATCTCCTGGTGCTGTCCTTTCCAATTATCTCGTTTATGAGTTGCTTGAAGAAGCTGGTTTGCCTCCAGGAGTCATCCAATTTGTTCCTGGACCTGCAGAGGAGATCGCTACGACCGCCATTGACAACCATAACTTTGGTGGTCTTCATTACACTGGTTCTACTGCTGTATTCCGCAAATTATGGAAGCAAATTGGCAATAACATCGACAACTATGCTTGCTATCCTCGTATCGTAGGTGAAAGTGGCGGGAAAAACTACCATATCGTATTCGGCGATCTTGACTCTGCTGGTGTAAAACATGCAGCTATTCAAACGATTCGTGGTGCCTTTGAATTCCAAGGCCAAAAGTGTTCTGCATGCAGCCGTGCCTATGTACCCAAGAGCAAGTATGAAGAATTCAAGGGGTACCTTTTGGAACAACATGCAAAGATCAAGCAAGGTTCTCCTCTTCAAGTGGAAAACTTTATGGGTCCCGTTGTCAGTCGCTTTTCTTTTGATAAGATCAAGGGCTATATCGACCATGCAAAGTCAAGTGGTGATTGCAAGATCCTTGCTGGTGGCGTTTGTGATGATTCAGTGGGTTACTTTATCCAGCCTACTATCATTGAAACGACCAACCCAAACACTAAAACCATGGTTGAGGAAATCTTTGGCCCTGTGGTGACATTGTATGCTTATGATGATGACAAGGTGGAGGAGACCTGCAAGTTGATTGGTGATACCACTGAGTATGCTCTTACGGGTGCTGCCTTTGCCAAGAACCGTGAGACCATTGTCAAGGCATCCAACCTCTTGCGTCGCACCGCTGGTAACTTTTATATCAATGACAAGTGTACAGGTGCTGTTGTTGGTCAACAACCATTTGGTGGTGGAAGCGCTTCCGGTACCAACGACAAGGCTGGTAGCTGGTCATTGTTAACACGCTTTGTATCTATGCGCAGTATCAAGGAGAATTTTGTTCCTATTGATGACTTTATTTACCCATCCAACTTCCAATAGTGGCGATGGCCTTTGATGATTTCATTTACAATAAATCGATTTACATATCAATTTGTCACAAAACACAACTATTTTAATTTGGGCTTGGGTATTAAGTGTTGCATCCAATCAAATATCCTTGCGTGTCTCTACTTTTGCGCCATCATGTTGTTCCAAAGCATTACGCTCATCTGCTAGGCGTTGATACTCAGCATCTTGTTGTGCCACTTGGAGTTTGAGCGTTTCATAATCGCGTTGCTGTTGTTTGAGATCCTTTAACTCGGTCGATAGCACATCCACTTGTTTCTTGTATCCAGCTTCCTTATCGATAATCTCCTTTTGCTTCTTTGTGGTTGTATGGGTCTATTTGAGCAAGTTAGGTATCACGTGTTGTTGTAATCCTTTTCCTCTCCCCATCTGAATATACCTCATTTTGCACGCGTTCAAGCTCTTCCTCTCGTTGCACCACCTGGAAAATCAATGCACTCGTGCGTTGCAGAATACTAACGTCAACAAGTTACTACATGAGAGCTTCCACCACCTGCATGACTTTTGTAACTTACAATGAAAGGAACAAGGTAAATCCAGTCAAGTAAAGGTTTCGTTGGGCATAAAACTTGGTGGCCTTCAAATTGGCTTCAAATGTATAATCATGCATTTCTTCTCCTTCAGGATGGCGCTCTTCGATACTATAAAGCTTGTTGATGGCGTCTTTGTCAAGGTGATGAGATGGATGGTGACATGATTCGATATCCTCAACAAGATGTCCTTACCCACAAACAGCAAAAAGATGAACCTATGATAACCAACAAGGTGGTATTAATCCATCCATTCTATTATGTATCGCGTAATCCTTTCAACAATACATACCCAAATGTGACCTTGAGAGAATACATCGCCTTGTCAAGCTATAGCAACAACAATGATGGTCATTCGGTTGGTATCTCGGCATAGCGTATCATGTCCATTCATACCGCTGGAGATGTGGATACGAGTCGTAGCATATGTTTACGCCATTTTGCAGGTAAAGGGAGCTATCGAGTACGTGTCAACTGCAAGGGAAGAGCCTAGTTACTTGTGTTGTTGGGTTTGGGCTTACCACCAAGAGACAAAATAGAGCTGCCTACATTGTATATTGCCATCAACAACCCATCGGCTTACCACTATAGCATAGCTCTACAATTTACCTCAGTAACCAAGATTGCAAAAGTGAGAGAGTATTGGATTGCCATGTTGCCGTGGAAAAAGTGAAGAGGACCAGACAAAGAAAGAGAAAGAGTCGTTGTTGGTGTCACCTGCTTCGTGTTGCATTACATTAGTGCACAGCAGCACCACCTCGGAACCAGCGGAACAGCTTGGCAGGTCCCCTCTTTTCTCATCCATTATCACGTGACAAGTTGACGAGGCATCCACAATCTATAATGAAAGGAGTCAAGAGAATCGAGCAATCATTAATGTCGACCTTCAAGTAAAGGGATGTTGCATGAACAACAATGGCTACAGGCATTGGGTGGGGGGGGGTTGTGGATATCAATCAGCGAATGGAGGGAGGGGTTGAGGCGACGAGCCATTAATTTCCATCTTTGCGGAGGGAGAGCACCCATCCACTTGACACTTTGCTCCCGACAATGAATCGTGTCTTTGCGCGATCCTTCCAATCGATCCCTTCATGGCCCATTCGTATCGACGCTCGATTCCTTTCGCAACAAAGCAACAAGCCCAATGTGTGGGTGCTGACCGATGGTGGCATTCAGTCGACCTTGCTTGGCATGACCCTTGGAAAGCGTTTAGGCAACACCACTCTCAAGACCACCAAACCAAGTCAAGGTTAGAGAAAAAAAACAAGCTATTGCAGCATCCACTCTATGAATGACACTGTAAGCTATGTGTAGGTATGCAACTATTGCCACCCATCCTTCAAAAGTTTATCGTCAGCTGGTCTTCCAAACGCACACGCAGCAATGATCAATTACCGTGGTATCTCGAGACTCAAGATCCATGGCAGGGTACACCCGACTATGTTGTTTGCACTTCACCTCTTGCCATTCCTGCATGTCTAACTGCATCTACCGAAACCAATCTTTCTGGTAAAGTGAATCGATGGTACTACTCACGCAATGTGATTCTATCATTAACATGTTGATTAGTCTATGCCGGCTTTCCAAGCATCCCTTTCCTTTACTTTGATCAAGTCGTCCTTCCCAAGTATGAAGCTCAAGGAAAACTCGGTGAGTTGTAATTACACGATTGAGATCTTCATTGCATTGAGGAGCTAATCCAAACATCATAGCTAAGCTCGGTCCATATGCAAGACAAAAGAATATGATTGCCACCAATGTAAGGATGATGATGATGATGATGATGGATGGGTGAGATCCGTGAACGCCTTTTCTTATGGACCCTATGATACAGATGCCCGTACTCGATATCCAGACCCAGCAAAATCCTTCTCGTCATGAGCATACGGCAATTGTAGTAGGTGGCTATTCCCCGCAATGTCGATGGTATTCAGAGGATGCTGCTACGCTTGCAGAAAATATGCGTGTAGGTTGACTATGGGATGGAAAAAAGGCAAACAACAAGGATGTTAACAAGATTGCTAGCGGATGGTGGATCATTTTCATACCAAACTCGTGGTTGTGTTTACAGAGAAAACGAGTGAACAGGTAGGTAAAGGAAGGGCGATGAGGATGAAGCAATTGATTGAAGCCGAATATTATAGGTCAAGGAAAGAATCAAAAGCGTATGCGGTGACCGACCAGAGATCACTCTATGGGATGCCATGACAGAGGTTGACAACACCTTGGAGCGCGTAGAAAAATACCAATCGATCATCGATCATGCTGCGAGGGTGGTGCTTACAGCGGATTTGGATTATGCTACTGCACATGCCGCTTCACGAAGGTACGTTTTTGGGGTTTCGTTAAAATGCACGCTTTTGCTTACGTTTGATGTAGGAAACCGGTCTATATCGCTTTTGGTGATCGTTGCCGTTCACATTTACTTCACTTTCAACGATGGGCACGAGAAAAGCATATTACACGCAAGTTGCGTCTCGATAAGAGTCGGGCGGCTAGTCGCAAAAAGCAAGTTGATCATAGTACCGATCCATTCAGCTACCTTGGCAACCATGCAGCATGGGCAGATGGTCGGCGTGTGCTTGAGATACCGAATACATTGGAGCATGTTGTTGAAGAATTGGAATCCAAACGCATGGAAAAGATTACGGGCAAAAGGCAACAATAGAATAGCATTTGATAGATTTATAATAAACGATACGATTACATGCGTCATTGGAACGACTTTTATTGTTATGATTTGGGCTTGTCATACTTTGGCTTGTAGATCCAAGAGTTGCCCATGATGCCACAACCCTGCTTATCGGCAAGACGATAGTATTTGGCTGCCATGTAGTGGTCCTTTTTAACACCTGTGCCGTGATAATAGCAGTGGCCCAAATCATTTTGTGCATCGGGATCACCAAGGTCGGCAGCAATCTTGAAAAAGTACACAGCTGTTTCTTTGTTCTTGCGACACTATTGGGCAAATAAAACATTAATTTCTAAAACGAATAGGCATTGATCCATGTGTGTGCGTGTGTGACACTTACACCCCAGCCATGTCTGAAAGAGACACCAAGCTCATAGATGGCCATGATCAGCTCACCCTTCACAGCCGATGTATTCACGGTACTCGAAAGACTATTGAGATCCATAACGGCATGCTCGGCAGCTTTTTGAAGATATTGAAAAGCCGTGTGTTCATTTCGTTTGCAGCCCTGAATATATAAAAAATAAGCTTCTCCTGTTGATCCTCTCTTTTTGTTGGTAAACTTACCCAACCATGACGTAGAGACACACCATAAAGGAACATACCAATAGGCGAGTCTTTGATAGCAGCTTGACGGAAGCATTCGGTAGCTTTGGCAAGTTGACCTTGCTCATGATATTGAATACCTTCGCTAACGAATGCTTCTGGTTCACTTTGTGGTCGTCCTTTTGACGGTTGGCTATTCTTTTGCAATTTCTCTGATAAGCCTGGATGAGCTGATGGTGGTGGGAAACAAGGGGATGTAGGTGATGTGATAGGGTATTGCGATGGATGAGGTGGAGATAGCGTATTGGGGGATGGTGTGCGAGGAGTTGATCCTGTAGTGCCAGGTGTAAGCGATTGAGTTGCAGGGCTGGTACTACTGTTGGCATGATAAGGTGATGGGATGGATGCTGTTTGAGCGGGTGTAGGTGGAATAACAAGGGGTGTTAATGGTTGTGGATGTTGTTTGCTGGATCGATTGACTGCAGCGTTGGTGCTATTTTGTTCAATCACTGCCGTTGATGGTTGAGGGATCTCGACATAGGCATGCTGCATTTTGATAGGCGAGTCGGCGTGTTGTTGAACAACTCGGGAGGTGACAGGTGTCGGCGGCCTGAGATTACGAATTTCACTGTGCAACGACTCACTGCTGGCATCATTAAAAAACTCCAAGTCGTTGGGTGTGCCGAGGTATTGTGATCCGTAAATGCTTTGTGGCGTGACATGGGTACGAACCATCGTTGACATTTGTGGCTCTATGGTTGCCATGAGTATTGTATTCATTCGAGAATCAATCATGTATGCTTTACCGATATAGGTTTCTCGAGATACGCCAATAGTGCGTTCATTCTTGGGGTCTACTAACGATTCACGCAAATTGTATGTGCTGTACATGGATGCATCGCTTTCTCTATACGACTATATAGGTTTAGCTTAAAAGGACATTGTATTTAATTACTTTAGTTGTGCATACCTGTGTTCTGTAATCGCCTGAAACGGCCTACAAAATAGAGATAACACGAGTGAGTGCACATGTTTTTGCATGACATCGTATTTACATACATGGTAATCGGTGGTGAGAGAGATGTTGGGAGTGGTTCTATCATGAAAGAAACCAGCGTTCATTGTTTTGCTCTCATAATGGTGTCTTTTCTCAAATCGTTGTATACCTTGTGTTTGGTGGTGGGGCCATTGTTTCTTGTTGGCTGCTGGTGGTGTGTTGGTAATAGTGTTGGTTATTGAACATTATAGGAAATAAGCGGTAAGGTGTTGCGTAAAGGGTAACGAGAGGTATTAATGAAGGAAAGGATAGGTCCACAAGGAATATGGGACACCAAGCGAAATCAACGGGGTAAAAGGTAAAAAGGTGGGATCAAGGAATGGCAGGAGGAGGGGAAGGAAGAGGGAATAAAGAAAGTAGTGGCAAATGATAATAAATTGTCCTCGAATTTTAGTGGCCGAATAAGTATGGTGGTGTACAAGCACCTTTTCCGGTGGGCAGTGTAACCATGACACGAGGGGAGGGGAGCATCCAACAAAGACCCCTTTGATGAGCTGTCGATCCAACCAGCGCTCCGATACCATCATCTCCGCGAATGATGAGGGGAAAGTGAGCCAAGGAGAAGCACAGCTATTTTGCATTTCAAGAATAGAAGAACGAGGCACTTGCTTGGTTTTACTATCAACTTCAGCTTTATTGCGTTCAGTCCCGCTAAATTGTTGCCAACTATAGCAAGCGATCATGTATCACCTTGATGCTCTTATTCTGTCACTGGGAACGATGAACGCCTAAGCCTGACATCATACATGCAAGACTCAGCCATATTACCAGCTATAATGCAGCAAATCAAGTAACGGCTAGCAATTATTAGCTTGCTGAGTCTTACTTGGTGGCCAACACAAGGAGGAATGCAAAGCCAACAAAGCCTTTCAAATTGGGTTTGATCAATGTTCATATGGCAGTAATAGCATCAAGGATAGTGAACCTTCATATCCCTGTTACTATTTTGTCAGTATGCAATCAGTGGCAGTGTAGCATGCAATCGTTTATTATGTGTTACTAAATATTTCGCATGAAATTGAGTGGTTTATCTATTTTTGGTCACGACAAGGAGAGCTGATGAGGCTATTTCTGCTATAGCGAGGGGTTCAAATTGATGCATTTATCTTATAACATGCTGAGAAACGTTCGATTTTTATGGTTGGCACATGGCAGGTAATGAATCAATGGCGCCATCATCACCTACGAGAACAACCATGAATACCCAAAGTACCCCTTACGATATCCGATGCATGGCTTAAACCTTCCTAAGCATTCCCCTTTCGGGTGAACCATCATGCGTACCAAATGGTTGACTACAATCATCGTATGCTCAAAGTGACCAGCATTCGCTCGTGTATCTACCATGATGCTGCCTCCATGGTAGTATCTATGAGAAGGTGTAATGTTGAACACCTATTTCAGGCACATTTGCGGTAGGAAGCGGTTATGATAAAACGAACAAAGAAACGAAGCGACATCAGGTTACGTAGCAACATGGTAGTAGTCAAAGAAACCATGAATGCTTTATTTAGGCATTGTAATGAAATCAAGCTTTGTCTTTGTCGGATGCCTCCTTACGCTTGTTTTTGATTGTAAAGTAATATGAAAATGCCGTAGTAGCCTTGCCACAATCAAGATTTGGGTAAAAGCCAAGTTGATAGGTTTCGCCAGCAGGAAGCTCATCCCAAATGTCAAATTCAAATGCGTCGTCACCAGTGATATCGACATCCTTGGCAACATAGCCTAGGTTCTTTGGAGCAAATCCACCCGAGTCAATCAGCTTGATGGATCCTGATTTGCATGATTCACCGACAAGACGAAACAATCCCTTTTCACCTATAGCCAACATACATGAGCTAGGTATACAATCTTTACACGATGCCAGTAAAATAAGAAATCTTTGTACCATTTTCCCATTGTGTGAATTGAGCAGGCCATGTAAAGTGGGTTGCAGATACAGCTGGGAGGAGTAATGCAAGGCGGATGGTGTATGTAAACTTCATGCTGCTTGTGGCGTGATGATGATGGAAGCGTTTCAAGATGAATAATGCAAAGCACGCAGTAGCTTATATAGTAGATGAGGTTGTTGCCAATTCATGTCAATACTCACAGGATCGTTACAGGATTTTCGCTTCAGCTGTTATTGCTATAAAGATAATCCTGTTCCCAGCCATGATATCGACAGCAGGCAACAACCGGTAACAGGCTTGTGTTGATTTTGGGACATGCTGCCGAGCACCTTGATGAATCTTGCGAAAAAGCTATGTATGACTTGATGATAGCTTGACTCACGGGTGTCATCTCTCGCTTTGGGCCCAGGTCGATTAGTCCAAAGCACAGCTGCTTATACCAAGAGTTACCTTTTCAACTGGTGACTGAAAATCAGTAAGATGGCTTTATCATTCCTTGACGTTGTTGCAACTCCTTCCATGTAGTATCATAGTCCTCGTAAAGGAGTTGACCAATTTATCAACACAACCATCACAACACACTTTCTTGATGCTGCAGCACCTTCAACAACCCATTTTATCAGTGCAATCAATCATGATCTTCTTCTCTTTGCACGGACAACAATTCCCACACCCACGCCCATGCACATGAAATCAAGGCTGTTGTCAAAAATCCATCACACATCTCTTTCGTCTATCGATTGCATAACATCAAAGGCCCGCTGTTTGGTAAATGTTCGGAGGAGCCGCTCTGTAGATATGCATCAAAAATAGCTCATGCATTGATTTTTGTCACCACCACCTGTGTAGTTCTTCATTGCTTTATTACTTGTGTTCATTGCTGTGTTTATGACTTTTGACACCCCATTCCCTGCTGGATCTTTTGTGGTACGCGTGAATGTCCCTTTGTGTCTTGTTCTTAATTGACATTGAAGTGTTTTAGTGGCGAGGGCTTGATCCCAAAAAGAGACCATGGCACATTGGCAAGCTGATGGCAACACCGGTGGGATGAATTTGGGAGCTTCTTTGTTGGTGGCATAGCAACTGAACAAGCTCAGCAAAATCCTTATCACATGACTTTGACGGTTCGAGCTGGGACACCCTTTTTCGTAAATTATAGATATCATCAATCTTGTACCCCGTAGCTTGTTTCCCTCTCTCTTTCACACTATTGACTTTATTATTACTTATCTCAAATCCTACACTCGAAGTATGTATTATCTATCAAATGTCATATTTATCCAAACGTATACTTATTGAAAGCAATGCAATAAAGCCGTCAGTTCTTGAAGTATAAAGTCACAGCAATTCACAACCTCGATCACATGCATCTGGTCACAAGCAACTCGCCCCCACAAGTCACCATTGAAGTTGCCCCTGAGTCCCTGTCAAAAATCAATCCTTGAGCGTGCACTTCACTCAGTTGACGACTACATACAAGGACCTTTGGATACTCAAGTCAAGCAGCAAACCAGGTCAAGGAGTGGATAAGGCCGTGCCGGTCGAGTTACTGCATCCGAGATTTTACCCTCCAATCTCGGTTCTTCCAGTAAGTCGCATGATGAGTGTTTTGAAGTTGTTGAATGTACTCTTTTTAACATTGTATCCCAAGTCCTAGCCAATCACCGATGATGGATTCGGATGATGCACATTGGGAGGATGTTTTCGCAATCAAAGAGCTGAAGGGGATCGAGAAGAACGGGCATCCACTAATCCGAGAGGTTCCTGTCACAATGGATGAGGATTTGAACGAGCTCGAAAAGCTGGTAATAGAAATAGCCTATGCTTAGCAACGATATCTTTATTGGTCTCTAAGTCATCATCATATAGCATTCACTCAAGGAAGGTTATCTTTTGTCCAATCATCAAGCATGGTCCGATGTCTCAGCCATTGAAAGCTTGGATCAGCGTGGCATTCATGAGCTCTGCTTATCTTATCCTCTGCATCTCGTCCCATCACCAGCATGCTGAACGGCTTGAAGCTGACAGAATGTATCATATCTGGGGGGTTTTTCAACAGCGTTTTCAGAGGAAGCAATATGCGTGCGATTGGGTAAGCAGTGTTCGAATGACATCTCACACTATCCCTGTGCTTACAAGCATGATTTCTTTAGCAAAAAGATACAAAAAAGGTGCCAGTTGTTGTATCAAGCAAGGAATAAGTCCCCCTTTCGACTCTTTTTCATGTCCAATTCATCTTCTGCTTCACCCTCTGCCTCGAGCATGATACGAAGATAATGATCCGGAGCAAGTTCCTTTGGCCGAACACAAGCTCATCAAGCGACTTCTCGTGGCAAAGAAGAAAACCACGTTCAAGGTACCCAAAAAGCAGCAGTCAGTTTGGGATGCGTCGTTGGTAGTCAAGATGTTGGATACATGGGGCAACTCGAACCCACTGGATACATACTCCTTGCAAAAGAAGGCCTTAAAAGGTACTTTTTCATGATAATCGCACTTGAGGTTTCGGTGATTACCAACATGATGATCTTAGGCAACAATGCTACAACAGTGGTCGATATGGATATCCTTGAAGGTAGTACAACAGGCATACGCCATACAACCCACCACCTTGCGTTTCCCATCATGCAGCCAAGACTTCATTGTGAGGATTGTACCATTGTTCAAATTGACCCTTATTGAAAAAGTCATTATGGAAGATACACAACAACTTACATATTCGATTCCCATCCCGCTCACATCTGGAAGTTGGCATGTTCCTCCTTTACTCGTGCCAATCCCGTTCTCTGATACAACGCTCCCACCATCATCTATATCCTCCGAACATTCTACAACATTTACATCCACAGGCTCCTCATTCATTCACATTCTTGTACACCGATTCATCTGTTTTCATGTACAGTGTAGAAATCTTTATGTATACCTCTCCACTATTATTCCTATCTTCATACCCTCCCCACATAAAGACCCCCCGCTTCATTGTTAACGTTTGTTTGATACAATGGGGGTTTTTTATCATGCCATTACGGCAGTAAATGATGATGTCATTCCCCAAAAGTGCTACTTTGATAATACTTTGGATGATCCCATGGTATATAGAGCTACGCAATGCTCTACAGTGATCGTGTATGATTGAGTTTGTGATGCTCCTGTCAAATGAAATGCCAGCTAATTCAGCGGGGTCATAACACGTGTTAAAAAGTGCATGGTTCTCCACCACCGCTTCTATACTCTTGATTTATCGCCATCAAAGCGTATCCATGGTATCATCATATCCATTTGACACATGAAATCATTATGATAGAGTCGATGAGAAGCGCACGAATGATTTATTTCTCGAGGAATTAGGAATCAATTTGCAGGAACACACCTCCGAGCCTAGTGTTCGGAGTGCCAATCTATCACGAGTCTAGAAACGACGTGGTGGTTCGCAAGGGATAATACACCTCATCTCTTTCTACTTTACTCATCATGTCTTGGCAAGCTTACGTCGATAGCAATCTCTGTGGCACTGGTCAGGTCTCCCAAGCCGCCATCTACGGTACCAATGGTGCTCAATGGGCTGCTTCCCCTGGTTTCCAGGTAATACGCGTGTTTTCATCTACCCATCTCGGAAGAAAGGAACCCCTTTTCTCATTCGACATTGTTTTTCGGCTTACAGCTTAGCGCTCCTGAAGTCCAAGAAATCATCAGCGGCTACGCAAACCCTGCTGACCTTCCTGCAAAGGGTATCCACATCAACGGCGTCAAGTACTTTGTCATTAAATCCGATGACCGTTCTATCTATGGCAAGAAGGTAAAGAGTGAGAGGAGGAAGGATCTCGGATACAATAGATTGTTGACTTGGGTTGTTGATTACTGTATAGAATGCCGATGGTGTTTGTATCGTCAAGACGACTCAGGCTATCCTCGTTGGTCTCTACAAAGAAGGTATCCAGCCTGGCAACTGTACCAAGGTCGTTGAAGGTTTAGCGGATTACTTGATCTCCGTCGGCTACGTAAGTTGATATTATCAAGTGGAATTCAAGTATGATACGATTATTCTAACCTGGCCTTTGTATGAAATAGTAAATCCACCACAGACAAGCATTTTACCCCACTTCCTCTGTAGCGCGCATTTCCTCATAAACATGTTTTCTTTCACTGGAATGATTTACCAGCATGCATTTTCGTTGGGTGTCATTGGTGGTGATTAACTTAAGGGTAAACAAGATTCACACGGCCTTTTACATTGAGAGTCTCTTTTGGGTATATCAATAAGGATGATGAATCATTCATCCCCAACATGCATTACACTATCTACCAGCCAAGAGATGTCATGGACGTACATTAGATGGGTTGGCTTGGCTGCTGAGTGCTGTGACACGTATGACCAAATAAGTGGAGCTCATCGGCAAAGTAGTAGAAATTCACCCATTGTGGTTCAACAACGTGCTAAATAAAGCTTTTATATATTCATCATGCCTGAAGTGCGAGTAAAGTCTCTGTAATTTGGTAGATGCTGTGCATCGACTGCAGAGCTAGGTAGGAGGATGATCCTGTACTGCAACGGAAGGCGATACAATTGACAACTGGGGTCTCATGCATCATTTATTAAAGGGCACATACGATACAAATAGATGTACGAGTGGGGTGTGGTATAATCCTATAGCAACTCAAGCGATTGTTACCAAAGTGCTCAAGGTATCCTGCATCAATAGGCTACAATCATCATCCAACTGCACCTTACATACTCCTAATATCGACTGCTATGGGAAGCCCTGCGTGGGAGAAGAAAGCATTAAAGCTAACCTGCGTACGTTTATTATTAGGATGTCAATGGCTGTCGAGCTTGGGGGCAACCTACATTATACTACTAACATCATTTGGCCAAGGGTTGGTTCTTTGCTATGGATTGATAGTAGCTGATCCAATTGTGATTGAAGAAGTTTTATTGGAATGATGAAGAATACACCACATGGTGAGGACGAGTAATGTGAGCCTAAGAAGGATGTGCAAAAATCCAATGAGCTTTATTCAAGGTACTACTATGAATATGGTATGCTTAAAAGTGATTCCCAAGATCTGATGACAGCGGTTGGAAACAAGGTTATCAGGGATGATGTTATAGACGACGTGTAAATGGGTAAGCTTTTCACGAGACATGGTCTCTTTGTTGGCCCATAGGATTAGAGTCACGAGGAGGGCAAGCGGGAATAATGATGGATGCTGCTTTATTGCATAATCTTGTTCGGAAAAGTAACACGCTACCACTTTGATCCCGCACCATGGTCCACGCTACTGGTGACAGCAATGCCGTAGTTCTCAATCGGCTTCAAGCATTGATCAAGGCTCAAGACACGCGTATGAATATATACAAAGAGTTCAATGAGTACGTCGTCTTCTTCCCATGACAGGTTTGACAGCAACCTTTTCTCATTTGGAACCATAGCGCTTTCCAAGATTACTTGCACGATCGATGTCCAGAGGAGCAGTATTTGTCCATATGCCGAATTGCTACAGAGGGATTCCAGGAGGTGTCGTCCGAGGTACAAACGATAGAGCAAGCCCTTGCCGAAGAAGGCCGTAATGATCTTTCGCAAGCTGTGCGCAGGCTTCAAGAAAAAGAAAAGGACAAGTTACAGCTGGTAAGCAAGCCGATGATGCGTTGCTATGGAGACATGGAAGAAGGTTATACTTAACAATGGGATGAGATAGACCGTTCATTTGCAAATCTATACCATTGAATCTCGAAAAGGGGAAAAGGATTATGATACAACTATCCAAGAGCATCGTGAAAGGTAGGTGGTGGGAGGAAATGGGATGAGAATCCAGAGGAGGAAGTTCACATCATGAGCAAATAGACTCGACAGTGCTATCAGTGACATTGGTGAAATCTGGGATGAGATCCGACAAGAAGCAGCAGAGCTGTCATTTGCCGTCGCCGAGTCGTAGCCATGGATACACAACATTACGCATTCTATAGAGGTTTCTAATGCTGATTGTACTATTTGTTTGGCTCCTCCAATTATCCACATGTGTAACTAAAAAAGAGATGCCTGGGTACCTGATGTGCATATACCACGCCTTTTGAATCATAAATAGATTGCTTCAGCCTACTAGATTTTGTGTTTGAGGACGCCATAGATGCAGGAAAAGTGTTGTGCCGTATGAAAGTGCATAGGATTTGGGCGTCAGGCAACTTTGTCGTTGGCATAACACTACATCCACCACCACCCACATGCACATGATCAAATGTTACGACGACGACAAGGGATAATAATACCAAGGGGGGCTGCATGCGCAATGGGCACACTGCATACTCTCTTTGTGAATGACGTACCGACATATTCTGTAACTATAATTTCATTCATCCTTCATCTCAAATGATCCCATCACAAGGCACAGCTTGATGATGAGTGATGTTTACAAAGATCCAACAAACCTCTTCTTTCAAATGGCGATGATCGAATGTGAAACCGTAATAGCCAATCTCACTGGCCCAAATTCAACAATGGGAGAAAGGATTGTCTCCTTTGCCGGCTGCCGTGTAATAGTAGCCGATCAAGGTTGTAGATGAATGAGACATTTTACTTTATGTTGTGGAAACGTCCCCTACAGCTTTGTTTTGATGCTTTTACCTTTTTTTTTTCCCATGAAAATTGGCCCCTTGCGTCCTCGTGGCCTTTTTGTTACGCGATCGTTTATCGAGAAAAGGGAAAGCTTCCCCGGAATCCATCCGCTGAAGGCTTGTGTGTGTATTTTGCCCAAAGTTGTATAGCTCATCAGCTTTACGGAGCGTGAAATCCGAAAGATCCACTGAATGTCACTAGAATCTACACGTGCGACATTTGATTGGCTTTTGAAATTCTTGCCTTAACAATACATTTTGCCTGTTTCTTATCCATTTGTTTGACTTTATATAGATAATTTCTCGTTGCAGCCTCAAAAACCCCAAGGATCGGCAATGTACATGCATGTATCGATCAACAATTGCAATTTAATAAGGGGTAATAATAGTAAAATGCTTGTTGAAAGGAGCAAAACAGTGCTGTCGAAAGAAATGGTACACGTGAGGTTGCGTGGTATCGTGTGTGGTGCTCTGGTCCAATCATAGATGGCGACGGTTACACCCGACTTGGCGCTTGTTTTTCCGTAACCCGCACACAGACTTTTTCAAAGAGCTACTTTAGTTTACAAATCCTGGCTGTTGGTATTTAAAAAGAGGGTACTTTTCAGTCATCTTTCTCCCGCCCCCTTTTTACTTGGTCGCCACAATCACCCCTTTTCTTGTTCCTTTTGCACAATGAAATTTTCACATACATTGCAGTTTAATGCAGTGCCCGATTGGATTGATTATTATGTCGCGTAAGAGTCACAAACATGCAATGCATTGGCATCATTGTATTAACCCAACCAAATATTTATGATATAGCTATGATCAATTAAAGAAGCTCATCTTCCAACTTGAAAAGGAGCGTGTCGAATCAGCAGCATACCAGGAACACAATGACCCTGAACAATACAGCGGCTCATCACCCTCTGCTCAAGAGCAACAAGAAGCCTTTCTTAGTGCGCTTGATGTGCAACTTGACAAGGTTGTCAACTTTTATGTGCAAAAGGAGGAAGAATTGTACAATCAAATCGACATTTTGCAACGATCACTTGGTCAACAACAACAACAACAAGAAGAGCAAACACAATCAGCCATCGGCAGTCCTTTAGAAAAAATCGATTCAACTCCTCATCTCGATAAACTCCACAAGGTCACCCGCAAGATTTCATTCGAGTCACGGATATCCTCCAAAAGCGAAACCGGCATTGATGTGGATGCCCTCTTTGATACACGATCACAGTTAATTCTTTTATACGTCTCCCTTTCCGAGCTTGAGTCCTACCTTGAGTTGAATCGGAGTGCCTTTGACAAGATCCTCAAAAAGTATGACAAGGTCTTGGATGGCAATCTCCGCGAAACCTACAACAAAAAGATGGTCCGAGAAGCCCGTCCCTTTACTGGTGATAGCATGGAGGACTTGCGTGCCCATATTGAACGTTTGGAGCATGTGTATGCTGACATCTTTTGCAATGGTGATGCACGCGTGGCGGCTCGTCAAATGAAGACCCATTTACGTGATCAGGTGACCTATGATCGCAACACTGTTTGGCGCGACATGATCGGTCAAGAACGCAAAGCATTGTCAGCACATGTACAAAATCCCGCTGAGCCTTCAGGGTATCGCATTCCCTATATCGATTTCGTTGTCACTCGCAGCCTTCTTCGATGCACCATCTTTTTCCTTCTTGCTTTGGCTGCCTTTATCATTTTGCTTTGTGTCGATTGTTTCGGCAATGTGGAAGAAAACCGTTGCTTTGCCTTGTTGATTTTCGCAGCCATTCTTTGGGCTACCGAAGCTGTGCCGCTGTATGCCACATCCATGCTGATTCCATTCCTTATCGTTCCCCTCAAGATCATGCGCAATGACGATGGCTCGTTGATGACGGCTGCTGATGCTGCCAAGGATACATTTGCATCCATGTTTAGTTCTACTATCATGATGTTGCTTGGTGGTTTCGCATTAGCTGGTGCACTCAGCAAGTATGGTATTGCCAAGGCATTTGCATCCCATGTCCTTTCACGTGCAGGCACACGTCCTCGTTGGGTCCTTCTTGCCATCATGTTTGTCTCCGGCTTTTTGAGCATGTGGATCTCCAATGTCGCAACTCCCGTCTTGTGCTTTTCACTCATCGATCCCATCATGCGCACATTGCCTGATGGCTCACGCGTAGCACCTTGCTTGCTTTTGGGTATTGCCCTTGCCAGCTGTATCGGTGGCATGACATCGCCCATCTCCTCACCACAAAACATCATCACCCTTCAGTACATGAATCCCAATCCAGGCTGGGGTATTTGGTTTGCTGGTGCTTTGCCTATCGCCATTCTTACCCTTATCTTTTGTTGGGGTATGCTCTTGCTTATTTATCGTCCTGATCGCGCTCAACAACATCTCAATCGCATCAAGCCCACACGTGGCAAGGTCTCTTTTGCCCAATGCTATGTCATGTTTATTACATGTGCAACCATCGCCCTTTGGTGTGCTGAAACTGCCATGGAAGATGCTATTGGTGCCACGGGTGTTATTGCCGCTGTCCCATTGTTCATGTTTTTTGGTACCGGTATCCTCAAGAAGGATGATCTTAACGCTTTCTTGTGGAGTGTAGTGGTAAGTAACACAAATTGCTTTGTGAATGATTCGTGATACTCATTTTGATTCACCATTAGGTACTTGCTCAAGGTGGTATGGCTCTTGGCAATGCTGTCACATCATCCGGTCTTTTGGAAGATATTGCTTTGCGTATCAAGGACGGCATTCAAGATTTGGATGCTATTGCCATTCTTGCCATTTTCGCATTCCTGATTTTGGTGTTTTCTACCTTTGTGTCTCACACTGTTGCCGCTTTGATCATTGTTCCTATTGTTCAACAAGTTGGTGAAGCATTGCCTACACCTCGTCCCAATCTCCTTGTCATGGGTGCTGGTTTGGCATGCTCTGCTGGTATGGCACTTCCAGTCTCCGGTTATCCCAATATGGCTGCTGTCATGTTGGAAGATCAAGCAGGCAAGCCCTATCTTAGCTCCAAGGACTTTTTGATCGTTGGTATTCCCACCAGTGTCTTTGGCACAGTCCTCATCTTCACCCTTGGTTATGGCATTCTATCAGGTGTTGGTTACTAAAGCAACAACAACATCGTGACGTTTGCCACGTCTCTCTCTCTCTTTTCCTGTTCCATAGCAAAGAAAACCATATTCCCCCCCACACACTTGTATTATAGTTGTAAAGCATGCCCATTTCTTATTTGCATAATACCGAATAATATTTATACATAAAGAAGCCATTCTTGTGTTGTGCATAGAAATTCAAGCAACCATGTCACTTTTATAAAAGTATATTGTTACAAAGCAAAAAGACAAATTACTACTAAGGAGGATGGGATGGATGATATATATACAATGTGTGGAGCAAAAGAAAGGGGTAATAGTAGTATAGTGATCCTATCATATATCGACGTATGCAGACAAGTCCTGGTCAACATTGGCCCATGGGTTGAGAGGTGCTAATTCTTCTTGTATTTCAGCTTCAAAGTCCCGTATCTTGGTTTCCAGCCGACGATACATTGGTTCCATTTCCACGGCATCTTTTAGCATTGAAAGATAGTCGTCTATGACGCTGCGTACTTGCAAGGCAAACTGCTTATCATCATACATGTAGATCTTGGCCATGCGTTTGAGAACTTCCAGAGCATCAAGCGGAATGCGTGGATCAAATAAGCATACACCACGTTGGCGTCGCAATAAAAACTTTTGGATACGTAAGGTGCACACAGCTGCACGTACAGTGATATCGAGTAGTGAATGGCGTAGATCACGGGTATCAAGGACAAGAGCACCAAACACGGTCTGCAGGTATTCTTCATCAGTGCCTTCAAATTCAATCATCTGGCGTAGTCGCATCAGCTTGCCAAGACGTCGTTGATGTTTAAGCCTTTTTTGCTCATCCTCGGAGTCTTCAGGTGGGAGATAATTGATCTTTAAACGATGATTGACAACAATTGTGTTGGGAAGATGTGATCGGCACATGACAAAGCATTCGCCATAGATACGCATTGTCGTCAATATTGGCACCAAGCTCGTTTGGCAATCCTTTTCCAACATATCCATAAATACATTCTCGGGGATGGTGTCGTCAAACAAAGGTGCTGAGAGCCGAAAATCGGGTTCGAGTGTCTCTTTGTACCATAGTCGCATTACCATTTCCAATTGATGCCCGAAAACGCCAATAAAGTTCATCAAGTTTGAGCTCTGAAACGAATGGACCACCCTGTGAGCTTCATCCCTTAGCACACGCATCATCTGGAAGGCGCGTATATAGCGTTGTTCTTCTGGTGAATCACCCTCCACTATTTCCAGATCGAAATGGCGTTCATGGATCCTCTTGTAAACGGAGGAATACAAGTCGGCATCCGCATCCTTATATCCTTTTTGCTTTTGTTGGCTGATCATCATCATACCCGCCAAGGTGCGCACCTTCATCACCACATTGGAGGCACGATGGAGCAATGCTACTTCGCCAGGATCTTGATTCTTGTCTTGATACATGGGTTCCAGCAAATGTCGCATGCGTTCAGCAAAGTCGCTATATCGATTGCATTCATCAATATCGGATGCGTGTACCTTGAAGAGGGCCAAAAAGGTATAACCCAAATACACGTCCAAGCTGATCTCATCGAACCGTTCTGAAAGTTCTTCTTTGGCTCTTTCTGCAAAGTAGGTTGCATAATCCGCACATTGCTCGTAATCGATGATTTGAACGATGTGGCGACAAGGCATCATGCAAATGACGGCACACGCGGCTAAAGCTGCTGGTGACAAATCTCGACGATCGCATTCGACAAATAATCGCATAAACGTCGGACAATGGAGCGAAAGGTGCATGTATTGTTGGCAATGGGTGTATTCAAAGATCAAACGGCGCATCAAAGCTGATATATCAACGACGTTGCTGGGTACGATTGTATGATCTCCTCCCGTTGCTCGGCTTGTAAATGTCATTTGTTTGACGATGCCTTTGTACCTTGATTTGCCATATCGCTTCCACATTAGAATATGCAACATCTTTGACATGGGATCAGGCTCAGTCGCTGTTGCAAACAATGCTGGTACTTGATCCTGGAACTCAAGGGTGGTGACGATCTTTTGAAGGTTGCTTAATAGCTCGGTGTGATTATGGATCTTGGTATGAATTGATAGATTGCCATTGCTCACTGAAAGTGTCCAATCGAGTGGTTGCCGGCTCTCATCATTATCATCATTATCGACATCACTCGTCGTCCATTGTCGTTGTTGACGTCGTTGATCCAACAAAGACACTGAGTATCCCCGGTCATTCGTTGCAATGATGTTGCTGTTGTTGTTGTTGAAGTCTTTCAAAGGTAAATCCAATGCCATATCGTTGCCGCTCAAACTGATAGGTGAAGCCATGGATCCTCCGGTCACCGTACTACTACTCGTTGTCAATGGAGACTCGTGTGGCGTGGGTGTTGTTGTTGTCGATTGTGTTTGGCTCAATTGACCAATCTCGGCTTCCATCAAGGCAATGTGGTGTCGAAGCTGGTCGATTTGCTCAATCATTTCTATCTCCTGGATATACTCTTCATCCTTGGGCGACTTTTTGATGGTATAAACACATTTGAGTTTCAATCGTTGGCAGCTACGGAGGGTATGAGTCGATGGAGTCAAGGTTTTGAGTAGGCTTAGCTTACCGTTCACAGGGAGTCTCGCCTGTGCACCGACGTTTATGTTCACGGCATTCTATATATACATACATCAAATTGAATAAATGATATGATCATATACAAGGATAACATCCACTCTACCGTTACAAGGGACTCGCTTGCTCATCAAAGAAGTAGTTGGGCGGTGGTGTATGCACTTGCAGAAAGAGAAGCACAATCCCGCAGTATGTCTTTTTGTGCTACGTTAAATTCAATTGCGCGGGATACCGGATCGGGTTTCAGCTATGAGTCAAATGTCATTATCAGATTAAAAGATGCACTTTCAACACGTCTTTTTGTCCATGTGCCACTAACCTGTGCATGAGGATGTTTCGAAAGGAGTATTCATTCATATTGATATCAGATGGCATGGAACACAGAGCAAAAATCATGTCGTTTCACGATGAAAACGGGGCCAAAGTCGATCATGCAATCAGGATGGGATAGTTGTTCTCTTTAATGCTTGATAGAAAAGGGGCGACAATGACATCGATTGATATAAAGAAGATGTGGTGTAAGGAAAAGAAAAGGATGGTGGATGATGTGCGACGATGGCATTTAAAGCAGACATGCTCCTCCTTTGGCACAGGTGTGGCTTGTGGAAAAGAGTTGCCCTAGTTTCGAAACCGCCACTTTAGAAGCTGCTCTTCCAACGACACACACACACAAGATGGACAACAAGCCAAAAGCATTACCTTTGAACTTGAAGATCGAATCCAACAAAGACGTCTCTGTGAGTTCGGCAGCCTCATTCCTGGACAAATTTCTACATGAAGGTGTTGCGATCCATGCAGCCAACAATACCATTGCCGCTCAACTCCATCAGCTCCACCAAGGTCTCAAAGAAGAAAAGAAACGAGTACGCAAAGAAACATAGACATTTCACATTACAGCATTGTTCATCCCATCCCCTCCTTGTATCATATTATCGACGTTCATTTACATAATCAACAATAACACGCATCCTTCCTTTTTCTCTAATCAATGACGCTCGGATAAAAAAAAACGTTTCATATGTTGGAAATGGGCTTTGGTAAAGCACAAAAGAGTTTTTTATTCACAAGATGTGGTTGTTGTTGTGGCTGTTGATGATGATGATATGATCAGATGGGCGTTACGCTTATTTGGATCTAGCTCTCATCTTTTTTCTCTTGGCCTTGAGACGTCTTTGTCTCTGTAGAAACAAAAACAGACGTTGTTGGTCAACCATGCCACATAAATCGATCATCGTGTACAAAAACTTACTTTTTTTCTCCATTTGCCTCTCACTATAGAGTCATAACAAAGAAAGTCTGTATTTAGATCACCATCATCCAATATCGATGTATGCTATAACACACTTACTCTTGGTAAATTTAGGGAGAAGAGATGGGAAACCGTGTCATGGGTTTGCGAAGCCGCAAAAAAGAGAGAAACCAATCGAGTGTGACGCAACTTGTAAGTTGTGCTACTCCCAATTAGGTAATGACGATTTGAGACAAGTCCTCCCTTCAACAAGGAGTTCATCATCGTATTCATTCTTTTGCTGTGTGTATAAAGACCATATGCAATGTAATGGAACAAGTTTATTTATCAAATCTCTCTTTGATCTACTACTACTACTACTACTATTATTGTTGCTGTTGCATGGATACCGTATCCACGTGGGAAAGAACAAGAGGATGGATCAGCATTTTACTTTCTATTGCATTGTACCCTGAAGACGAGAGAGTGAGAGTGAGAGGGAGGGTGAAATGATCCGGGGGAAAACGTAGCCTGCTGAAGGTTTTTAAGGGTTCAGCATTTATGTTTACGCGTAAAATAAGAAAAAGGATGGACCATGTGAAGATCATACAGATGATGATGCAAAATGAATAAACGGAGCAAGAATTATGTGCTTGAGGTCACTGCTATTGGACACATACAATTTGGGTGACACTCAACTTTTGAACATGGCCCGTCCAATTAGTGAGTGAGCGAGAAAAACGAGATAAGAAAAGATGACGTTTTGGCCATCGTGGAAAAAGGAAAGTGGAGCATTTCCGGGATCCGACCGCTTATCTCCAATTGGCCCATTGCTCATGTTTTGTCTTATCAAAGAATCACCACAAGCTTCCCAAGTAGGCAACGCAAAGTCGCACCAGCAAAGGTTGAAAGCGGAATCTGACGGCAGCTTTGCATGGGAAATCACACATAGTAGACCAAAGAGGGGGGCTTCTCTTCCTCGGAATCATCAGCGTAACATGGCCCCTCTCCTTGTTCAAAGGCTTTGCCCGTCTTCTCCCGGCAAAAGGCACCTGGTTAGCATATGCTATGCATGAATAGCTTACACACACATACACACATGCTTTATACCTTTGAAGTAGGAAGCATTGAATCACATCACATTGCTTAATTTGATCTATGCATAAATGCATGATGGAAGGAAACGGGATTGAAATGTTGTCAGAATGTGTCAGCAAATTGTGAATCATCGTTGATCGAATGAATCGCTCTTTCTCTCTCTCTCTCTCCAACCAAGCATGAAAGAGGGAAGGGGCCAGAAAAGGGCCATGTAATTTGTAAAGGTAATCTTTTGCCGCCCCGCACTATTCTCCACCATACACACAAGGAACATTTAGGCGGTCTTCCCCCTCCAATGCCGATGACAAACGCCAGCCAGTGCTTGCTTGCTTTCACGTGTAGGTTTCACATGCAGTCTCATGACCTGCATTCACATCATGTCTTTCTCCACATCTGTGTCAATCCTATATAAAGACTTGACTTTTGCATTGTTTCGACTTTGAATCATCACTACTTTTTATTTCTTTTTTTTTTTCCTTCCTACAATGTCCTACGATCAAGAAGAACTCGCTTTCCGTCAAGAGGTACTATTTGAATACTACTAGCTAAATGATCGAACGCATGGGACTCATTGATATCATTGTATAGGTTGAAGCTGTTAAGCAATGGTGGGCCTCCGATCGTTTCAAGCTTGTCAAGCGTCCTTATACCGCTGAACAAATTGTTTCCAAGCGTGGTACCCTCCCTACTGAATATCGTTCCAATGCCCAAGCCAAGAAGTTGTGGAAGTTGCTTCAACATAACAAGAAGACCGGCGAAACCACCCACACCTTTGGTGCTCTTGATCCTGTCCAAGTCACTCAAATGGCCAGTGCTGGTATTGAGACTGTGTAAGTAGTAGATGACATAGCCACCATGATGGAAAAAGTGAATCTCACCTATCCCTCTATCCCACTTTAGCTATGTGAGTGGTTGGCAATGCTCCTCTACCGCTTCTACCAGCAACGAACCTGGACCTGATCTTGCCGATTATCCCATGGACACTGTTCCCAACAAGGTTGAACATCTCTTCTTTGCTCAACTTTTCCATGATCGTAAGCAACGTGAAGCTCGTCTTGCCATGACCCCTGAAGAACGTGCCAAGACTCCCAAGATCGATTATCTTCGTCCTATTGTTGCTGATGCTGATACTGGTCATGGTGGTGTTACTGCTGTCATGAAGTTGGCCAAGATGTTTGTTGAACGTGGTGCTGCTGGTATTCACAGTAAGTATAGAGATTGATATCCACTTTTTACATCCATGTGGCTAATGTCCATTGTAGTTGAGGATCAATCTCCTGCCAACAAAAAGTGTGGTCATATGGCTGGCAAGGTCTTGGTGCCTACGAGCGAGCATATCAATCGTCTTGTTGCCATTCGTGTGCAATATGATATTATGGGTGTTGAGAACTTGGTGGTGGCCCGCTCTGATGCTGAAGCTGCTACCTTGATCACCAGCAACATTGATCCTCGCGACCACGAATTCGTTGTTGGTGCTACCAACCCCAACTTGGCTCCTTTGGCATCTGTGATGGCTGAAGCTGAACTTGCTGGCAAGACCGGTGATGCTTTGCAAGCTGTTGAAGATGAATGGATTGCCAAGGCTGGTTTGAAGCGTTATGGCACTGCTGTTGCTGATGAACTTCGCAAGGCTGGCCGTGCTCAACAAGCTGATGAGTTCTTGAGCAAGATCCATTACAAGTCCAATGCTGAAGCTCGTGCTATTGCCAAGTCCTATGGCGTTGAAATCTTTTGGGATTGGGATACTCCTCGTGTCCGTGAAGGTCATTATCGCTATGAAGGTGGTACTGAGGCTGCTACTTCCCGTGCTATCGCTTATGCTCCTTATGCCGATATGCTTTGGATGGAGACCAAGAAGCCTATCCTCTCTCAAGCTGAACAATTCTCTCGTGGTGTCTTGGCTGCTTCTCCTCAATCGTTGCTCTGCTACAACTTGTCGCCTTCCTTCAACTGGTATGTGTGTGCGTGTGTGCATGGCTAATGTCGACATGGCAACTCAACATTGGATATAGGGATGCTGCTGGTTTGAGTGACGAAGACATGCGTGCATTCGTATGGCAATTGGGCAAGCTTGGCTTTGTCTGGCAATTCATTACGCTTGGTGGTCTCCACGCCAACGCTTTGGCTACTGGTAAGTTTGAAATGGGAAACACAATGAGGATTGATCACGTGCTAAATAATGGTTCATTTTAGCCTCCTTTGCACGTGCTTACAAGAAGGATGGCATGTATGGCTATGTCAACAATGTCCAACGTCAAGAACGTGCCCAAGACGTCGATGTGCTCCAACATCAAAAGTGGTCCGGTGCCAGCTATGTTGACAATGTCATGAAGATCGTCACTGGTGGTGTTGCTGCTACTGCTGCCATGGGCAAGGGCGTTACTGAAGACCAATTCAAGAACTAAGGAACACCCCCCCCAATTATCACTTGTAGCTATCCCTCCACACCTATCACATTTAAAAAAACCCCCCCACACTCTTCGCATCCTATTATTCTTATACGCACACACACCCTTGTCATCTTTCTCCTCCTTCTTCATAATACCTGTCATTGTATCATACATTCCGAATTGATTTTGTGTATTCAAAAAGAACAACTATCTTTTGTCACAATGCAGCCATGATTTCATTGTCTTGTTGTTGGTAATTCATTCATTCATTCATTGATTCTTGCACAATGTCGCCGTGTATAAAGATCCCTTAAGTTCTATTTTTACCGATTCAAGCAAGGATCAACAATCCTATCGCCATGAAGCAAAGAAAAGACACCCATAGCTATATATCACACACTTTTTGATGAGGAGGATGATCCATATTTAATCATTCCAAAAAGAAACAGAGCAAAACTATGAGCAATGATGACGTTACAAAAGACAATCAACAAATGAAGAGATCAAGAAGGAAAAAAACATGAGAGAAAATGGGAGGTTGGGGGGGGGGGAAGATGAGAAGAGAGAGACAAACATTAAATACACAAAAGGCGAGATCTCTTTGTTTCGTTACTGACTCCAGTAAGGTTGCTGACGACCCATGGGCGAGGGTTGTTGAGCAGCAGGTGCTTGTTGTTGCTGTTGTTGAGGAAAGTGAGGGAAATGTTGCTGTTGTTGTTGTTGCTGTGGATACTGCTGCTGATAGGAGGTTGGGAACGAGCCTCCAAAGTAATTGCCTGGATAAGGTTGTTGCTGTTGTTGTGCATGATGATGATGTCCATTGCTACCACCAGCACCACCAGCTGCATTACCAGCCTTATCATTCTTGTTACCCGTAGCCGAAGCGGGTTGTTGTGGTGGCTGCTGAGAGGGTTGTTGATGATGATGCATAGGAGGTTGTTGTTGTTGTGCACCACCCAAAAATCCTGGCAATTGTTGCTGATACATCTTTTGATAATCTTGCAAACCACCAAGGTTATGTTGAAGACCTGCACCAGGAGCTGTCATATCATCATAGCCAGCTGACATGGCTGCCGAGTACATGGTTTGAGAATAAGGAGATGCAGCAGCTGCACCATAGGGTGAAGTAGCAGTACCAGCAGGATTGGCAGCATTAGGCTTAGCAGTGCCTTGTTGATACATATTGGGATACATGCTCTTGTTCATAAAGGGTTGACCATAAGCTGCTGCAGCTGCATTCTGCTGATAACCAAATTGACTAGGCATGTAATAGTATTGATAGTAGGGCATGTTCATAGGATACATTTGTGCTGCGGCTGCGGCTGCTGCTGTTGCACCTGGAGTTTGAGCACCACTATGTTGAGGAACACCATCTTGCTTGTCACGAGGTTGATAAGCATGCGTAGCGGATGGAGATTGGTTATACACTGCTGCAGGATCATAGTAGCCTTGAAGCTATTATACAAGCATGACATCATCAATACCCACTAAGCTCATCCATTGTTTTTCATCCATTCCCCAATCTTACCATAGCAGCACGATGAGCATCAGTACCATAGAGACCATAATCAGGCAAGGAACCCATTGGGCTAACACCAAAACCGGAAACGCCAGCAGGGGGTTGGTTAGGAAGATAAGAGCTGTAACCAGAGGCCAAATGATCCATGCCAAAGAGAGGTTGTTGGGGTAAAGTGTGTTGTGGTTGTTGATGAATAGGAGCTTGCTGCTGTTGTGGTACGGGTTCAGAGGCAAGAGGTTGTTGTTGTTGTTGCTGTTGTTGTGGTGCTTGTTGTTGACTTTGCAATGGAGCTGTGGCAAATGTATCCAATCGTTCTTGTTGTGGCTGACTTGGTTGTTGGATTTCATCAGGAACTCTAATAAGAGAGAGCATCATCAATACTTCATTCTTCTCTCGTATCCTTTCCCTTATCCATCCATACCTCATCTCAGCTTGTAAAGTGGTGGTGTTGTTAATCTCATTATTATTCTCTGCATTATCATCCAAAGTCAAGCTACCAAACTTGACACCAATGGAGCTGAGAGATGATGTGCCATTGTTTGGTAAAACAACAGGGGCATCTTGCTTGGGTCGACGATCAACAGATGACTTTTTGGGAACAGGCTCTTCTTTGGGTGTCTCATCCTCAATAGTAGTTGTAGTATCGACATGTTGCTCTGGTTCATTGACAGGCTCTGGTTCACTTTCTTTAGGTGCTTCTGCTGCTTCAACTGATTCTTGCACAGGTTCGGTAGTAGATGATGTCCATGGGTCGGCAGGTACTGAAGGTGCATCCCAGCTGTCTTTGTTGTCCCAATTATCTTTGGTATCCCATCCACCTTCATCTTTGGTATCCCAACCATCCTTTGCTGCATCTTTGGGTTCATCCCATCCACTCTTTTCTGAAATCTCAGGTTCTTGTTTGGGTTGCTCGGGTTCAACTGGCTTAGGCTTTGATCTAATTGTCCCTCTTAATACATACACTCATAAAAGTGATAAATAACTTACTTGAGAAGACTTGCCCATGTTTTGGCTTCTGCAGTAGTGGATGCTGGTTTTTCTTCAGATTCAGTCTTGATTTCTTGTGTTGGTTCTTTATCATCCCATCCATTGGTGGTGTTAGGTGCAGCAGCAGCATCCCATCCACTGCCACTTTCAGTATTGGCATTCCATCCCTTGTCATTCATCTTGGTAGAAGCAATTGATGCCCATGATCCATTGTCTGGTTGAAAAGATTTTGTTGGTGCTGAGGTTCCCCAAGTTGCTGCAGCTGGTGCTTGAGATTGTGTAGTGGGTTGACGTTGTCCTCGAGAACCATGACGTCCTCCTAATATATACAACATTCAATGAATAAAGATGATGATGTTGATGATGGAATGCTATTAAATTTACCTCTCTTTGATCGATCATTGTTTCCTCTTGGTGGTTGTGTACGCTCGGGTCGATATGAAGAAGAAGAAGATGACATTTGATTTGATGAAGAAGGGGGTACAGGTGCTGCTGCTGCTTTGGCTTTTTGTGCAGCTTCCTTCTTGGACTTTCGACTCTTGACTTCGCCCCATTGAGAAACGTGACCTATTCGCGTCCAACAAGGTAAACAACACGAATATCGACCGAGATATGGGGTACTATCTACCTTCACTGATTCGATCAATGGCCAGGTCAAGATCTCCTTCTACTTCTTGAAGTGCAAACAACAGGTCATCGTCAGACCAGTCGGCGAATAACTCTCTAAGCGTCGCCAGCTGTGATGAATATCTCGACTTGAGTTTCTTCAAATCAGATTGGTCGGAAGCTGTCATGGAACGTGATCCGTGTGAAGGCATTGGAGGGGTGGTTGCTGTGTAAAAGTGCTTTGTTGCTTCTGTCAAAAAAGAATAAAGTTAGTACGTAATCTCTTTTTCGTGATTGGCTTGCACGCCATGGCTCTTTCATCCCTTGCTTACATTTGTATCCTTCCTTCCCGCACGTCGTCTCTTTGAATGGTCACAAAAGATGTCGCGAAAGAACAACAGGCGGAGAGCACCAGACCACACCACCAACACGAGGTCCTAGTAAATTCGGATACAGCGAAACCAGTGCCCTCCCCTATTGATTGATCTGATATTGGATGACAATAGAAAAAGTCTTTTTTAATCATGTACTTTATATAAAACTACACGGGGTATATATACATCTTCATTGTGGTCGTTAAGGTATTACAATGGTGGTAGTGTTGTTGTGGTTGTTGCTATGGATGCTTAGCTACACATGATTAAGGAGGCAACCAAGCTGTCAATGTCGTACAACCTCTTATTTCCCTTGTGTCAACTGGTTCATTTGGTCGTAAAAGTCAAGATGAGCTTCAATGGCTTGAATCATAGTTGCTGTATCCACTTCTTCATCCTTGATGGTTCGACGCTTTTTTAAATCATCATTAGCTTACAGAGAGTGAACCATCCTAATACACTCATACTTACAAAGACGTATTGGACACTGGTATATATCTGCTGAAATAATAACCTCGTTTGCTGAGATCGTTTGTCAAAGCCTCGTTTCATCACTCGATCCCATACGCGTCGTTTCATTGCATTCTTGTTTTCACTTTCCCATGATTCTGCTGTAGCCTTCTTGACGGTATACTAGAGAGTAAGAGAACATGTGATGTGAGATGCTATTCTCAACAAAGTGGGTGGGGGGCATATAGTTACCTTATTGGCTGCTCGATTGGGTGTCGTTGCTTTTCGACTAGTGCTTGAGGATGTGGTAGCTTTTGTTTTACTGGTATCTTGGTTCTTTTTGAGTGCTGCTGCTGCTCTCGGATCAATCGTCTGCCGTTTCTTGGCAATCAACTTGGGTCGTGGTTTGGCAAAGAATTCGGGTCGTTGGAATTGCTTTTCTCTCTTTGATACGTCTTCATCATATGCTGATAACAGGTCCCATTCATCCATCAATCCCTCGGTACTTGGTAAAGTAGAGCTCCATTGGCTGCATTGCACAATCAATGAATCGATATGATAGCCGGGCCAATGACACAACTTGACAAGAAACTGCTCGTTTTGATCAGCGTCCAATTGAGGATATAAAAAGAGATAGGATGGTGATGGCAAAGGATAAGGTGTGCCTTGTCGAATATATAAAAAGTCAATATTTCCCACCTCTCAAAGAATAAGCTTTTGGTGATGATAATACTCACCTCCAGTAAATGGGTTTTCTACACCTTGTTCCAGTAATTCAGTCTTATCTTGGTGACATTCCAACAATAGCCCGTGCATTGCCTAATGTATATAAATGCATCAGTTACACGAGCATGAATGAACCAATGGATCCACTTGCCTTGTTCTTGCAAATTACACGAAGAATGGTCTCCAATCCTTGACATTCAGATTCACCCAAGTTGATACTACTCGAAAAAGTCAATCAGGTCCCAACTTCTTCTTCGTCGCTTTTTAATTTACCATTGCCAACTCGGTCCCAGTATATGATGAAGGGGTATGTCCTCCAAAGCGAGTATGTCCATAAGCCGAAAGTTGACGTCAAAGACATCCTTGACAACCACTTGATCCGATGCAGGTGCTAGATAGAGTTCTATAGCTTGTATTTAGCATCGAGCAATAGCGTTGTGTTGTTTGAAAAGGTACCTGGCTGATCTTGCTGGTGTGGAAGAGCATCGATCCCATTTGTTTCTGACAACTCACTCGGTAAGTAAGTTCATGCCGTAGTTGTCATTGATGTATTACCTTTGATCGTCTCGAAAACAGTGTCCAAAGTGAATGAACCTGTCAATGCAAAGTCGACCTGCATGGCGCGAATATCAAGGGAACGAAAAATAGCGACGAGTTTTTGTGTGATACGCGCTCCTTTTGCATTTTCGTGTGTGTACAACATCCCGACCTTTGATTGACTCCCACTGTTTAAATGTATCTATAGTCATACATGCTCTCGAATAAAGTATTCAATACGATATCATGTGATGGATGGGGAGGTACATTGATGCGTGTATGTGCGTGTGTGTGAGTGTGTGTTTGCTATGAAGCGGGAGTCGCGTGTGGGTGAGACCAACTCAACTCTCTCTCTCTCTCTTCTCCCTTTTCTTTTTCCTGCAACCAATATGGAACTCCATCAACAAGCACAAGCCAGCCTCGATCCCAACACAATCCAAGAGCTCGAAGCATTACGAAGCAAGCTTTATTCATTACAAGAGACCTTTGCATCACAAATTGCGTACTTGAAGGAGCCCAAATACCCATTCAACTGGCCCGATTTGCTCAACAAGTTCAACATGCTTACAGCCAAGTTCGCTTCACTCTCTGAAGACTTTTACGGCTATATCGAGACAGGGAGCAACGCCACGCTGCCGAAGCTTATGTTACATCCTTACACACCTACAACGACTGAGCACGAGACGAACATTTTGGGCGTGTTGCTACGCACCAAGTTGATACCCGACATTGAAAAGCTCGAATTGGAAACACAGGCAGCATTAGCACGAGAACTAGCACTAGAGCAACAACAACATCAAGGGCAACATAACGAGGATGATGAGCATCTTTTAAGGACACGACTCGATCAATGGTCAAAACGACGACAACGCCATGATCAAATTGCAGTGGGGGCAGCCAATTTCGTGAATGCTTTGATGAACGACCATCGAGATACATTCTTGCAACGATTTCCAGAAGAGGAAGAAGAAGAGGAAGAAGAGGAAGAAGAAGCAGAGGACAAAAAAGACAACATGGAGGAGCCACAAGAAACCCCTGAATGGCAAAAGATGGGCTTTCCTTCCGAGGATGTATGGCGACGTTGGAAGCTCGAATGCTTGGTCAACTTTAATAGCAGCGGCAAGGATCAATTACCTGGTAGTGATTTGCGAAAGCTAGCCACAGCAGCCAAATAGATGATGAGTTGAATCTTTTGTCAAATAAAACCACGAGCGGGTGGGTTATCGGATCCGAATCAGCAGCTGAACTGGGTACGAGAAACCGCGATTATCATATGACATCAAATGCTACAACAGAATTATGCCGTCTTGGATTTGCCGGATCACCCGACACGACAATGGCACATTTTGACACAAACAAGGCTACTTTTGCATTAGAAGGAGAGAAGGCGTGTATGTGTAAAAGTGTAAAAAGGTTCCTTTTGTAAATAAAAGACCCCCTCTTTAACAAACAAAAACTTGCTCAAGCGGGAGAATGCGGGAATCTACCGGGAGATCGAGTGAATAATGCATCACATCAACTTGTACCAGCTTGTCCTCTTGACGACGGTCTATCTTTTATCTACGTATCTTTCACACTGCTGCTCCTCCTCCTTTACTAAAGTTTGACGTCATGCAAACTTAGTGATGGATCCCCGACAAATTCATCTTTTACGTTGGGTTTGATTTTCTTTCTTTTTTCCTCTTTCTTCTCTTTTACTCTTTACACACACACAACACAAGTATCATTCACCATGCCTGGAGGAGGACAAATGCCCAAGAGCCAACAAGAACCTAAGGAAAAGGTCTGCCTTATCTGTATCGATGGTTGGGGCGTTTCCCCTGTTGAGGATCCTAAGGGTGACGCGATCCGTAACGCTGAGACACCTGTCATGGACAAGTTCAAGAAGGATTATCCTTATGCTGATATTGCTGCACATGGTCTTTCGGTTGGTCTCCCTGATGGTTTGATGGGTAACTCTGAAGTTGGTCACTTGAACATTGGTGCTGGTCGTGTTGTGTACCAGGTAAAGTTTTGGATGACGAGGAACAAGGAACGTTGTCATTGTTGTGTATTCACGAAAAAATGGTAATTCTAGGACATTGTTCGTATCGATCTTGCTATGAAGGAGAAGCGTTTTGGTGAAATTGAAAACATCAAGGGTGCCTTTGAACGTGCAAAGGCTGGCAACGGTCGTCTTCATTTGCTCGGTCTTGTCTCTGATGGTGGTGTTCATTCTCATATTGAGCATTTGCTCTCGCTTGTGGAAGCTGCCAAGGCTGCTGGTGTGCCTGAAGTTTACATTCACTTTTTCGGTGATGGTCGTGACACTGCTCCAAAGTCGGCTACCAAGTATCTTAAGCAACTTGAAGAAAGACTTGCTTATGGTACCCTTGCCACCATTGTGGGTCGTTACTATGCCATGGATCGTGACAAGCGTTGGGAACGTGTCAAGGTTGCGTTTGATGCATTGACCAAGGGTGAGGGTGAAAAGGCTACCGATGCTATTAAGACTGTGGAGGCTCGTTACGAAGCGGGTGAAACCGATGAGTTCCTTAAGCCAATCATCTTGTCGGACGCTGGCCGTGTTCAAGACAATGACACGCTATTTTTCTTCAACTTCCGTTCCGATCGTATGCGTGAAATCAACCAAGCCTTTGGTATTGCTCCATGCCCCTTCGATAGCAAGGTGCCTGAAAACCTTGGCCAATACACCATGACTCAATACAAGGGCGACTTCCCCTTCAAGGTTGCCTTCCCTGCTCAAACCATGGACAATGTCCTTGCCGAATGGTTGGCCAAGAATGGTATCCCTCAAATGCACGTTGCCGAGACTGAAAAGTATGCCCACGTTACTTTCTTCTTCAATGGTGGTAGCGAGGCTCAATTTGATAAGGAAGAGCGTGGTTTGATTGCTTCTCCCAAGGTGGCCACTTATGATTTGAAGCCTGAGATGAGTGCTCAAGAGGTGGGTGATCGTGTTGCTGAGGAGGTTGCTAGCGGCAAGTATCCCTTTGTCATGTGCAACTTTGCTCCTCCTGATATGGTGGGTCACACTGGCAAGTATGAAGCTGCCATCAAGGGTGTCGAAGCAACCGATAAGGCCATTGGCACGATTTATGAAGCATGCAAGAAGCACGGCTACATTTTGTTTGTCACTGCTGATCACGGTAACGCCGAAAAGATGTTGTCGGATGATTACTCAAGCCCCCACACTGCCCACACCTGTGCACCCGTTCCATTCGTCATGACCTCTGAAAAGTACAAGTTCAAGAAGGATGCCGAAGGTGCCCTTGCTGATGTTGCCCCTACTATTCTCAACGTCATGGGTTTGGATATCCCTCAAGAAATGACTGGTCACAGCATGTTGGAGAACTAGATTTTCTCTCTTTTTTATTATCATCCTCTGTATAAAGTGTAGATTTTTTGCTTGCTTCTTGTAAATGAATCTCTTTTTGTTGTTGTCGGCTGCTGCTGTTCCTGCACTTTTGTACGACCATCGTGCTTCTGATCAGGATGGGTATAATCGAAGTATACGTATCATTGTACTTTTCTCATCGTGATGTATGAAGCCCATCCAACCCATCACCATAAGAAGGTGTTTATCATTTTCCTTTTCGTTTACAAATGTTTGCAATTGAATGTATGTGATCTCGCAACAGTGTCATCATCATAAAGGATCATGACGTGTATCTACATGCTACCACCACAAAACCATCGTCTTCGCGAAAACCAAGGAAATCCTCCTGTGAAAAGCAGAAAGCATTTCAGACATATATTCAGCGTTAGCTCTTAAAGAAAATCACGACGTCGGGATTGTCGCCAAAAGTCAAGCTCAGCTCATAGCGGTAGCAAGTTGTGGTTGCCATGGTGACCGCCGCTGGTAAAAGGCCATGAGATGACTACTTGGAAGACCGCTGACAATTAAAGATTTTCAACATGGGTATCCGAATACGAATATATATCCTGGGATAGGGAACAGCCCTTGTTCTATAATCTCATTCTTCGCAATGGTTGCTATCGTATTAAACAATAAGCCTCGTCCCAAAACCACAGGTTACACATACGGCTATGAACTTGATGACAGCAAGGTGCGTGAACCCAAGGATAATGAATCCCTCGTAAAGATCCAAGGAGGATCGTTCAATCATCGGTAAAGAAGCCTTTGTCCCATAAAAGATATAGGTTGCCATTGTATTGATGAACACCCTTTTTAGTGACGTATGGATTTTGAAGGATGCCTATCCACTTCCCATTCATACAGGATCAGTTCTTGGATCCGATGGAGTGGGTGTTGTAGAAAAGACAAGTGGCGATGGATCTATCAAGAAAGGACAACGTGTACTTATCAATCCAGGCATTGGCTGGGATACGGATCCTCTTGGACCCGAAGAGGATTACTACATTCTTGGATTGCTACCTGCCATTGGTATGTATGTGTGTGTGTGTGTTGTTTGTTGTTCAATGCATACATTATTTGGGTAACACACAAGACATGTATCAGGCACCTTTGCCGAAGAGGTGGTGGTAGAAAATAGAGACCTTGTACCATGTCCTGAGCATTTGACTACAGCTCAAGCTGCGTCGTTACCACTTGCTGGATTAACTGCGTATCGTGCACTCTTTACTCGTGGGAATGTCAAAGCTGGAAAAAACGTGATTATCACTGGCATTGGAGGTGGTGTAGCCGTTTATGCGCTTCAATTTGCAGTCGCTGTAGGTGCCAATGTATATGTCACATCATCGCAACAAGATAAAATCGAGCATGCAAAGAAAGCGGGTGCTAAAGGTGGTGTCAATTACAAGGATCGTAAGTGTTTGTAAGCTATACATGTACGAGATTTGACACGAATTCTTGTATGTATAGCCAATTGCTTTGATGATTTGCTCAAGCAACTTAATGGAGCCAAAATCGATACCGTTATTGATGGTGCTGGTGGATCGTTTTATGCAGGGTTACCCAAAGTAATGCGACCTGGTGGTACGCTGGTGAATTATGGGCAAACATCAGATACTACTGGCAATACAATGAAAACCAATGACAAGGGTGGCATTGTCTTTACAATGATTCATGTGTTTAGCAACCTGGAGCTACGAGGGTCCACCATGGGATCACGACGTGAATTTAGAGAGATGGTAGCGTTCGTTGACAAGTACAAAATCAAGCCTATTGTATCCAAGGTGTGGAAGGGATTAACCTTGGAGAATGTGGATGCAGCAATCGATTACATGAGGAATGGTCACCAGCAAGGAAAGCTTGTCATTGAAATGTAAATAGAAGAGCGTATATGTTATGCATAAAAGAGGCAGCTGTTGGCATGGTTGCACGACTTGAAACTGAGAATGATGTATGGTGGCACAAACTAGATATCTTCGTCACTATCTTCATAATGAAAGTCGATTGCTTTATTCATTGTTCATGTCATTACAAGCATTGAGTCATTGTTATTTGTGAAATGGGGACTACTTGGAGGAGGGGGTGCTAGGACTACTACATGCATGGAGAAAACCTTGTTATAATAGAGTACAGCAACAATCCAATTAATTTCTACGCATTTGCATACATGTGTGTGTGTGTATATATATACATACATACGTGTACTCCTTTTAAAGTGTGCGAATAGAATCACCAGGGATGACAAGGGCTGTTAATATCCATCGGTGGAGTACGCAAGAGTGGGAAGATTCAATGCTGTCGGAAGACGTAAATGGGTTGTACGGGAAGCTGACCAGGTGTGAGCTGTTTCTTTCTACGTTTCTTGATGCATAATACCGAGGCATTCAGCGAATTACCCACCGAGCTATTGACACACATCTTTGTCCTTGCGCAAAACCCCAATCTGCCATTGACGTGCAAGTTGTTTTGGCAAATGTCAACCTCCTCATGGGTCCGAGGGCTTTATATTATGCGGCGATTCGGGGCCAATGCTGCACTAGGCGAACGGGCCATGTCACTCAAGATTGCCAATCACAAGGTGGTGGATTGTCTGGTGCGTATGAACTGTAATCCGAGAGCCGATGGCGACTGGCTTTATTGGCGAGCATGTGAACTTCAAGATACGGCTTTGTGTACGATCATTCTTGACGGCATCCAACCTTCCAAACAAACACTGGGTCACTTTGTCAACGTTGCAGCCATGAAAGGAGCAGCATCTATCATTGATTTGATTGTGGAACACTATGGAGCCGATATACACCAACCTGATGGAGAGGATCGAGTATTGATGCTTGCATGTGCAGAGAATCGAGTGGATATTGTAAGGCATTTGGTGGAACAATATGGGTGCGACGTACATTCCAACAAAGAAAGGCACTTGCGACGGGCTTGTCTCCATGGCCACGTTGAATTGGTGGAACTCTTGTTGCCAGGAGCCGATGTACATGCTTACAATGACGCAGCCCTTCAAAATGCAGCACATGCTGGCCACACTGAAATTGTAAAGATGCTCTTGGATGCTGGTGCGAATGCTCAGGCCAACCGAAATGCTCCATTACAATACGCCGTCATCAATTCAGATCTCACATCGATCAAGCTTTTAATCAATGCAGGAGCGGATCCTCGTGTACATCAAGATCGTGCTTTGAGACATGCATGTCGTCGAAATGCTATGGATATCGTCGAGTACTTGCTACAACTAGGAGCCGATCCAAATGCCTTGGAAGGTAGCCCGTTACGAGAAGCATTACGTTCCGCCAACGAGTCTATCATAAAGCTGCTGCTTGAACATGGTGCAGATCCAAATAGTTCGGGTGCTTTACGAGGAATGGATGAAATGATCAAACAGAAAAACAAGGACATCATATCGCTCATGGTCAATGCAGGTACCAAAGCCGACATCATCTCCTCATCATCATCTTCTTCTTCTACACCACTCATGGATGAAAATAGCTAGTTTCCCATTTTACCCTTTTTGTCCCCTTTATCACCTTCCTCTTGTAAATATTATCTTTTTCATTTCGAATACCATGTTGCATGCAAACCATCAAGGACTTTGAAATTCATGACGAATATGACATCATTTTTGGCAGGATAACCTAGATTACGAGGTTGCCTAGCAACCGCATCTTTGTTGAGTATCCTTATTCATAATCCCAACGACAGCCCTTTGGTATAAAAGTATAGCACCACAATACAACTCCAACACTGCTCCACAACCTCCTGGCGCTCATCATTGTTATCATGATGATAATCATAGTGCACTGATATCATTTATAAGATAACTTTTTATTTCTATTCTATCATTTCGATATGCGTAATTGGGAAGGGGCATGGGTTTGGTGATCAACAATGCCATTATTTACTATTACAATCGGAAGTGAATATGTGGGATGGGTTGCCTTGGAGACGAGGTGCTAGGTAGCCTAGTCAATTTGCCGACGTTTGTTTCTCTCTGTGTCTCTTTCTTTTCCCTACAAATTTTTGATAGACCATCATGCCCTTTTACGAGCTTGTTTGTATTACCCGTTCACACCTTGCCCAGGTACGATATTACAGCAGCAATGACAACAACAATGAACATGCTTGGAGTCCTAATGGTCGACCGTTTTGAACAGGGCAATCTCAAAGATCTCATTCGAACCTCGGCTACACAAATCTTGGAGAAGGGTGGTGTCGTTCGAGGCTTTGACAACTGGGGTGATCGTCCTCTGCCACATCGTATCAAGCGTCACCAAGAATACTTCAATGAGGGACAGTGAGTGTTGAGCAAACAGTGATTCCAATGGGTACCCTAACCTCTGATCCACCTTTTGCGATCGTTAGATATTGGCTCATGCACTTTGACGCAAACCCACTGATCGTACAAGAACTTGGAAAGAAGTTACTGGTCGACTCACGCGTGTTACGACACACCTTTGTCAAGTTAGGGGATAAGCTCGAAACCGTTGTCGCTCGTCCTGATAAAACGCATTAAATCAGCCCATTTGTATTTTACCGCCATGTATTATTTACACCACCCAACATTGAATGAACAGCACTATGTTTTTTCTTTTACCATGCATGTTGGGGGAGGCCATACTTGGTTGTTTTGGCAATGATCAACATACATACATTTCAGAGGAGGATTGGGGTCTTTATCAGCACTATGATGTATATTTACTTTTGCTCAGTCCATGGCTACGACATGAAATCGAGCACTTTTTATGATGACGATGATGTGATATATCGTCACCAGCAAGGAGATTATCAAGGCATTATGCAGGCTAGTTTAACATTAAGTAACGGCTGAACCCTTATCTTGGGCGTGTTTGTTTTGTCAGCCGACATCATCATTGCCTTACTAAGGACATTGAGAGCAACGCTTGTAGTCATGGCAACATCCCATAGGTAATGATAATGGTTGACTTGTTCATTTTGGGCGCGAGAGAGAGATGTATGTATGCATGTGCAAGGAAACGCGATCTTTTTGGAGGGTTGATGTCATGGTTTTTATCTTTAATTTGGTGATTGCAATAATTGCGAGGATGATACATTAGACAAAGGGAATAATAAGGTGATGATCTACTTATATGCAAGCGCACCACTTGTGCTACGGCTGCATTATTACTCAAGTCTTATTCTCCAATGTAATAGGTTCAACACCTTTCAGGGATGGGCATCTTCTGCTTTGATTTGATGCAAGTCGACTACTGAATTACACTCTTGATGTCATGGAGCATATCATTAACTGTATTACGTACATCCAGAATGGAGAATCATCCATTTTTAGATGGAAGAAGACTACATCATGTACTTTTGATAACTCATTTCACGCCAAGTTACACATGTTAAGCTCATATTGCGAGAGTGTAGCACCATAGATGGATATCAACATGGTATGATTGATTAAGAGATAAACATGGGATAATTGGGGGGGGGGTTGTTTGCATTGTGTGTACAAATGACTCGATTCGGGTCCACGGATGAGGATACTTCGGCACGAGGCAAGGATAAACAAGCAAAGAGTAAAAAGAAGATTGGTCCGTGCGCCACGGATGGATTGTGATCTCCTTACTACAACCCCAACCAGAAGGAGAAATAGTTATAATCTCGTTGTCAACAAATGGGGTAAATGCATTATCATTTTTACCCCACCATTTATCACCACCACCACCATCATCATCATCGTCCTCTGAGTTCTCCTTGACACATCCCCTTCTTGCAGCAGCAGCAGCACCAACAACAGCAATTCCTCTCCTCCTCCGCACACCTCCGTTGATTTTTCATCCTCCTTTTCCCCCACTCCTCTTGTGTTCCACACAGACAATATCCATGATGTTAGAAAATGTTTTCCGATTGCATGTCAGCATATAGCTTGACACGTTCTAGAGTTATACAAAGTGGAAGGAACTAAATGCACTCAATCGGCGTTTCAATCTCATCCAATGCAAGCATTTTGATGGGTCAAGCAAGGCCCATGGAAGGGCGTCCTTTTCCGGTTCAATTAAAGACATCTCAATTCAGGGGGAGAGGTGCTTTTACATTTTTTACACTCTTCTTCCCATTTGTCTTTTTTATCCTCAACCATCTTGGATTTTAGGTACTACAATCATGAAAATATGGTTCGATGTGGTGTTTATTGGGGGGAGAGAGAAGAGCAACAATGATTGTGTAGCGCATTGAGATATAAAAATGACAGACACGGCAGGAGGAGCAAAGGGAGAAATGAGCTTGTACACATTCTTTTTCTCTTTTTCTTATTTACTCATTGCAACTATTCTAGTCCGTTTCAATGATAAAAGCCGAACAAGGACGCACTGTCGCCGACGCTGATATTTTTGACCTCTCACAAGTGGTTGCACCCCACATTATTGGTCACAATAGCAAGGAAACCCTATTTGACGAACAGCGACTCAAAGATGAACTTATCGAAAAGGCAACCGCACGTTTGCGACGACGTTTATTGGAAGAACGCCTCTCCAATGTTATGCACAATGTTATTGAAATGCAAAGCCAGCTTGAATTCCTACGTGTTGACGCTGCCGCTACCATTGATGCCGTCGCCAAAATGGATGATGACGATGGCAACCAGCAATGCCGTCTCGAAGCGTTAGAACGTCGTCTCCAAGCACACCAAGATCAGTTGGATCAACTCAAAAAGCATAGCAACCCTGCTACAGCAACAGCGGCACCAACAACGGCAACAGCAACGGACGAGAATACGACGACGTTGTGTGACAAGCCAGCACCTACTTCTGGATTCTCAATGTCGAGATTATCCTCTTTATCCCTCATGTCGTCCCTATTCAGCCGTAGCAACAGCTCCATCAGCAGCCATTCAAGCTATCCAATGGAACAGGATCGTGATGATGACGATGTGGATGATGATTGTTGCAGCGTTGCTAGCTTTATGACTGAGGAGCAACAACGTACTCATCGCATACGCCGTATGCGTCTTCAACGCCAACAACCTTATTACTCCCGATCTTGTGTTCGTGAAGCGACCTATGATAGCGATGAGGATAGTGATAGCAGCTGCGATGATGTACTTTCGGATATTGGCACATTGTCATCTGCTTCATCATTATCTCGCCCACGTGCTCTGTACGAGGTTGCACCAGCATTTGCCAAGCGTCTCAATGAACACCGTCATCCATTGTCTCCAACCACACCCAAGGAGTACTTTTATGAGGAACGAAATGTACTTGATGATGCCATGAGTTTCCTCGATAGCCTCTCTGATAATGCTGACGATGGTGGATTCGGTGAAGATATGGATTTCCTACTTCGGCATCCCGATTTATGCTGCCGGCCACTTTCCGAGATTCAAGGAACAATGACCGAGATCCAACGTCGTGAATCACAAACAACCCTTGCTCAATGGACACAAGCTGCTTGTGCTCAAAGTTGGAAATGGTACAAGTTCATCAATGTGCTTACAGCTGCTGTGATGATCAGTGTTCTAAAGGGACCCGATGACATGCTCGACGACCGTGTTTAATCCTATCGATCGACATCCACACACACACACAGAGAGGGTTCCTTGATCTCTCTCTTTCTTTCTCTCTTCTCATTGATATCACACACACGCTCCCTTTCACACTTTTAATATTGTCTGTCATCACTCGTTCCTTTCACTACAAACACACCACATGCTTTCATTCATCTTATTTACCACCCTCGCATGCCCTCTCTCTCTCTCTATGTTTCTCTTCTTCCCCTTTTTCTAATCATTTGTGTATATGATCCACTTCTTTGTAATTGTTTCCATCTTTTCTTTTCTGTATGTAAGCTCCCTCACATTCCTTTTTTGGGGGATTGTATCAAATGTAACGCGAGAAAATTATATACAACCAATCCATATGTGCCTCAGAAACCAATAAAACTATGTTGATCTCACTTTCTAATGGTTACAGAAAAAGAACGAGAGGGTTGGGGTAACAAGCAAACTAGGAATACAAAATGTATACTCTCTATGCACGGGCATTCACATGAGGTTTGGCCTGGACATTGACAATGGCATCAAGCATCTTTTCAACAGCCTTATCCTTGTTTTGAGCAAATGCACCCTGGATCTCAGCAATCTTGGCATCCATCTCTTGGTTAACAATACTCAAGCTGGCATCAGAAGCACCTGCATGCTATAGATAACATTGATTTAATCCTCCTCCTTGATCACTCGTATCCATGTTACTACAAGCTTTACCTCGGCAACAAAGTTTTGATATTCTTGATTCTTTTGGGCCTTGAGCTCTTCAATATCCTTGGTAGCTTCAGAACGAGCATCCTTCAAACGCTGAATACGGTCTAGATAAACGCACACACACATACACGCACTTGTGAGTCAACTTGTACATCCCATCCCACCACCTTTGGATAAAGTCCTGATATGCTTACATTGCTTTGCCTTTTGCACAATCTTGGCAGCTTCACGTTCGGCTTCCAACAACGTGTTGATTCCTTGAGAACTGGAGGCGGCCTGTCATTGCCAACATTGTCGTATTAGTGTCTTTTTCGTATCCGAATAAAACTTGCACGTATGTAAAGTAGCAGATGCCCATAACGTGTCAATGAACACGTACCATGGTTGAGTAATTCAAGTGAGACGTGAGATGGTGTGTGGAAGAGTTACAGTCGCTTGAAGAAAGCTTGCTACTGCGTTAGCTACTGCCCCATTTGAAAAGCCGATCATACTGCTGCAGGTGGTGGTTGTATGTCTCATCCACTTCCTTCCATTATTCGTCTTTTGCACAAGGTCTAAACATAATGCATATATTGATTTGATCATGAAAAAGTGGACTCAAAGACTGGATGTGTTCACATCGAACGTGCCATATCACCCACTCTAAGAGGCACACCCTATAGACTACAGTTTATTATCCACGATCATCTCCCACCGTATACGTATCAATAAAATGACTATCTTACATATCTAAATCACGAAAAAAGAACGTGTGTTATGACATTATTGACAAGGCCTAATCACAAGAAAAGGAAGTGATAATCTCGAATGCAGTCTTTGTTCAAAGCACAATGAATCAATCAGACCCAATCTCTTCTCTTTGTTCTTTATTTATCACAGCATTTACATGTGGATATACTTCTACAGCCCTGGATCAATATTTCTATAACACAATACACCAAGCCCCACGCACGATGAAGTTCAATTTAGGAAGAACGCAGGTCCCTTACGCCATAGAAACGGTTGGCCAACGTAACCTCGAATTCGTTCAAAGTAATCCTTTAATCCAATGTCATTCGCAAGAGGAGATACATCGTTTTGGGAAGGTTCTATCCTTTGGATGTGCCTTATGCAAAGGTGGATGAATGGACGTGAGGTGGCACTTGATGCGTGATAGTGAATTGTATGCATGATGACGAGTCAAAACATGGAGTTGGATGATGATGGTTGTACTTGGTTGACAGGTCGCACAAAGGATGATGATAGCAGCTGCCCTGGAATAGCGTGTGAGCACGATAATTGGATGCGCCAAGCGTTCAGGACGATAGCATCAAGGTCAAGTTGACAAAGGGTACATAAGATCAAGCCTCCTTTTCCACGCGTTGTATACATCCACATCCTTCCATCCCATGCACATACCAATATCCATATCCATATCCATATCCATAAGCAATCGTATGCATTGAAGCAAGTCGCTACGCGTAAATAAAACAATGGCTATTTTGCTGTGCAGGTGAAAAAGGCTGTGAGCCATGTTGCTGAAAGTAAAGAACGCTGTTGAAGACAACGAAGACCTTGCTGTTTGAAACTGCTGGAATGAACGCTGTTACGTTTGAGTGTCGTCGAGGATTGCACAAGAGAAGGTGAAGTGTCAAGAAACGCGGGTGTTGTAAGCGGAAGAGCTGGAAATTAAGTAGGCTTCTTTGTGTTGGATGATGTTTCTTTGTGTGTGCATTGCTCAATCAAATCCCCTCGGATCAAGAAAGTTGAAGAATTGAGACGATGGGCTGGAGCAGGACAATCGTTCACATGCATTGTTTTGGGCAACAAAGGTGAATGGGAGGAATGGGCTGCTAGCTGGCAGTTTACAAATAACTTTGCAAAATGATTTTTCTCATATTGGATGATACTTCTGTGTTTGAGCGTAACTCAACCAAATCCGTTCGGATCAAGAAAGTTGAAGGATGGACATGATGGGCTGGAGCAGGACAATCGTTCACATGCAGGAGGATTGGGTAAAAAAGGTGAATGGGAGGAATGGGCTATCGACTGCCAATGTATGATTATTCATTAAATAGAGTACAAGTATCATGCCTATCATGCATAATGGGCTGCGTTACACAAAGAGGTCCTGTGGTGAACCAGTGATTAAGATCGGTCATTATCACATCTCAGACA